>NC_137067.1:21054043-21199043 GCF_032717465.1 Coenobita brevimanus | reverse complement strand
CAAAATCTATTGAATGCATCTTCTACTTGCTGAAAGAATCTCTTCTCTATCTCACACAGTAGACAAGTCATTAGCTTCTGAACACCTTCGCGGTAGGGCCGTGTTGTGTCGGGCCAGGCGGGGTCGTGTCGGGCCGCTCATATCTCAGCTGAACGTAAAGTAGACATCTCTTTGCTCGCGAGCTCGCGAACTCGTAATCACAAGCACTCACCCACCTTTACCTACACTCGCTTATATACCCATCCACTCTCTGTAGTGCCACGCATTTGATATTCATGTATGTATTTAGTAGTACTGTAATTTTAAGTTAGGGTGTAACCTGAATATGAGTTTATAAGTTCCTACCCTAAGTAGTAATTCACATATTAATAATTACTGTAGGGTTAACTCTATTTTTTACATGTATGTATCTCTGTATCTATGCAGTGGGTGATGTAATTGTAGATGTTGAGCTATGGGAATTCCTTAGTCAAGCCGAGTAATGAAAGACACATGCGAGCAGCTTATCCCCTCCCTTTGTGCGTCATTGCCGGGCGCCGAGTTTAAACGTTAAACAGAGTAATGATGAATATACAATTCTTTCCGTAAACTAGTTGTGAAATGCTTGCTAATGAAGCTGCTAGAACACAAGTATGTAAGATTAGCAGTCCAAAAGGCCTAAATAATGTCATTTGTGAGGATTTAAAGTCCCGTTTACCTTGGCCGTCACTAGATGGCATGAGCTGCTCTCAGATTCAAATTGAAATAGTGATAGAATCAGTATCTAAATTAAGTAAGGATTAAATCCCAAATTTTCCCCAATTCATTCAAAAGTCTTGTCGTCATGGGTACACTGCTAAATAAATTGTAAAAAGAATTGAAACCCACCATATTTCAAAAACATAATTTCATTTAGCTAGCAGTGGCGTCCTGTGGTGCCCGACAGGCCCCACTTGCTGCCCAGACATCGTGTGTAACAGACGTTGGTTTAGGTGTGTCGTCCACATTTCTTCTTCCTCCCCCTCTTTTTCTTTGTTTAATCCTTGCTTATTATGAATTATGAGAAGTAATATTGTTGAGAGTTTAACGTAGAGTGACTTGCTGCCCAGACATCGTGTGTAACAGACGTTGGTTTAGTCCCCAGACACCGGCGGCGACGACCGTGTGAGCACGCCATTATTCCCAAGTATTGCCCATAGACTTTTACACTTGCACATGCACCACTCACGAGTTATTATTACAAACCGAAGGTAGTTGATGTGTTATTAATGATTCTATCAAGTGAACTTTTTTTTTGTAGATAAGGAATAGAAGTATAAAAGTGATATGTTCTGTAACGGAAAGGAAAATTCAAATTCAACTGTTCTTTCTTTAAAATTAGTTTATTAGAAAAAATTATAATCAGGAGCGTGGAAGGGAACTTACTGATTGTGAGCAATAATGTGATATTTAAGGTGTACCTCGAGGCTAAACAAGCCCGAGTGATTGAGGTGTTCCTAGTGATTGTATTTCTTTTTTTTTAATTCTTCCTCGAGGCTAGACAGGCCCGAGAGATTATGTATTTCTAGTGATTATATAACATTGTTGATGGTGAACTGTAAAAAAATACTGATTTGATGTGAGAACCGAGAAAATTATATGAGGAGAATACCTTATATGGGTGAAAGATGAACACAAATAATCATTCTTATTGACTCGAGGCTATGCCATCCCGAACAGACAATTCATACCCGTAAAAGTGTCCCTGTCTTGAGGCCATTGTTGAGCCCAAGAGTAACGGCCAAAAAGAAAGTAAAGTACAACAACTCCATACCTCGCGTGAATCAAATTGTTTCGTCTGGTAACAATGTTAGAGGAATGATCACCCAAAAGCCTTAGTAACCTTTACAATATTCTCTCATACTAAAAAGGGTCATGTAATTAAAAAATGTTTTTGTGGAAATTAACAGAATTATTAGAGTAAAGTATATAGCATTTTCTTTTCTTTATTAGTATATCTAATCAAGGAAATTATGTCCTCAAGCTAAATTCACTCCCCTTCCAATTCAAGATTCCTTCGCTGAGGGAACGACAACCACCTGAGGTACCGACTAAATCTAAACTCGGCCAAAAACTACAAACGCTACCACAATTCATTCTTTTCATAAATATTTACCATCCACTATATTAAGTCGAGTACCACTTGTATATCCATGGGTGAGTTGATCAATACCCACAACAGGTAAGAAAATACATACCCATATCATCATTACACTGGTGTCAACTGGTGGGATAAAGTTTCAGGTTTTACACTGGTGTCAGCCAGTGGCATAAAAGGTCTTACCACTATCATCACACTGGTGAATACCGGTGGGACAACATGCTTAGCATTACACTGGTGGCAATAGCGGTGGGCTATTCATCGTTCCCAAATTAGTGGCGTTGGTGAGAAAATGAAGGGAAGTGAAAGGCAAAGAGACAATATTTCAAAATTTAATTTCCTCTTTTTTTGTGAGTAAGAATAGTACATTAGGGTCACCATGTCTCTATATGGACAGTTGTTTGCTCAGACGCAGCCGGAAGCTGATCGTCCGTCACAAGTAGGGCGAGATCATGTAACCATTCAATTGGATGAGGCTGAGGAACAGTTCGGTGCTACTAACAGAACGCTGCTTTCACACTCGACCCCTTGTTCACACATTATGAGTTCACACCACTCTCTCACAAAACCGCGCGATATCCCAATTTTGGAATTGAATCAGCTACAAGGGATAGAAGCTACATCTCGCCTCGAAATGTTTTGTGAGGCGGTGGAACAGACTCACACTAGCAACGCAACTAGAATCCAGGTTGCCAAGAGTCGAATGGGTTCTGAATTGGCCACTTTTATTCATAATTATCAAAAGAAACATTTTTCACTGTCATGGCCCGAGCTTAAAAAATTCTTGAATGCGGAGTTTGCCATCGAGCTGAGTGTAGATCGAGCTTGGCAAGAGTTAGAGAACATGACCTATGACTGGGAGGAATCACCCCAGGCGTTTGTACATAGGTTCATGTGTAAGCATGCGGCTCTCGAAACAAAGTTCCCGAAAGAAAAGTTTCCCTCGCGAGATAAACGGATCAAGAAGAAACTGTGGTATGGTCTTCCGCTTGAGTCTAGGGAAAAATTGGAAGGTTACCTTGATGACGGATATCCACTCCGTAAATTCATTGACAGGATCGAAAATGAAAGGCAGCTTCTCGAAGAGAGGTATGCCACCAGAGTTAATGCAATGCCGGATAGAGACAATAAAAGTGAAAATCCCTCAGATACCAAGGTAGTTGATAATCCACCAAGACCATCCCATGATAACTGCCAATCCGAGTCAGACAAGGAAGTGACTGAATTGAGAGCTCAATTAAGGGATTTGAAAAATTTAGAACAACTCAATCAAAAACAATCTACTGAAACACCGAGGCGAAAATACTGTAGTCATTGTTTGAAGAGTTCACACACGTTGCAAGAATGTTGGGCCAAACCACCACCAGGCCACTGTTTTGATTGCCGTAGGTTGGGATGTCGTAGAGGCAGTAATGATTGCCCAGGGCGCATAAACCGCAGCGCAGCGACGCGGGGCAATAACAGATTTCACCCACCCAGTCCAAATGCGAGGCAGACCGCCACTCAAACAAAGTTCCCCCATCAGGCTATTTGACTAACCGCAGGTATAACATCGCCCACAATAAGTGTCAACGTGAATAATAAAATAGTGGAAGCTGTTGTTGACACAGGGAGTGGATATACCTTAATTAAAGAGGCCACCGCGAAGCGGTTAGGAACAGAAATAAACACGAGGAGAAATCCACCGAGATTACAGGGAGTCACAGGAGCGCCACTCCGTATTCTGGGTATGGTCAAAGTAGATATTAGAGTGGGTGATGAGAAAGTTCATCAACAGTGGTGTCCAGTCGTTCCGAATGCCTACTTGACTACTGAAATGTTGTTGGGATGTGATGTCCTCGGACAATCTCCGTTGATCTGGAATGGTGCACAACGAGCACTAATGTGGGGAGGAGCCCCGTACGTCGTGAACTACGTTCCGCGGCGAAAAGGAAAAGTTGAACGAGTCCAGGCCACACCTATCAGAGCCGTCAGGAACCCTCAACAGTTGAAACAAATTAATCTTGTAACATTAGAAAGACTCACCCCATATCAAACCAAATTCATTGCCGTGCCAGTGAGTGAGGAGCCTAAAACCACTTTACTATTTTACCCACAAGCACGTTTCAGTCACAATAGTCACCCTTACTTATTACAGGTGAATTCAGAGGGCCTAGTCTATTTGCCCCTCAATAATAGAGCCAAACAAGACAAACTGTTTCGGATAGGTACCATTCTAGGCTCATATGAAATCATTGACGACCCTCCTGTAAGTCCAGTCAACTCAGTAACCAAAATCCAAAATGATCTGATCCCTACCAGTGATCGAACAGATGAAAGTGGAACTCGTGTTCAACGACTCCGAAAGCTAATTGACGAACAGACATGGCCCCACTTAGATTCAGCTCAACAAGAAGAATTAGCTAACGTAATTCTGCAACACGATCCTCTCTTCATTTTGGAAAAAGGAGAACTAGGAACCATCAGCGGTCCCTCCGTTCACATTAAAGTAGCAGATCCACAGCCCAGCCGTGGACCGATCTATCGATACCCTGAACAAGCTAAACAGGTGATCGCTGAAATGTTGCAAGACATGGAAGAGAGAGAAATTATTGAAAGATCAACAGCTGCCTGGTTATCTCCTATTGTATTAGTTAACAAGCCGGACGGCAGCAAGCGCATGTGTTTAGATTATCGCCACGTGAATCAACACCTAGCCACGGATATCTATCCACTGCCCAGACTGGAAGAGTTAGTCGAGCAGGCTGCAGGTCATAAATACTACGTGACTCTTGATATGCGTGAGGCATATTTTCAAATCATGTTGGACGAGGAAAGTCGTGATTTAACCACATTCAGTGATGGAGTCACACTTTACAGATTTAGGCGCTTACCATTCGGACTAAAATGTTCACCAGCCATATTTTCCCGACGAATGCAGGACATTCTTACTCCATTGTTGAAGCAAGGATGGGTAAAGAATTATTTAGATGATTTGATAATCTGGGCTGATGACTTCCCCATGTTGTTTAAGTCGCTTACAGCAACTATTCACTTTACTCTCACAGAATGGGGCCAAGTTAAATTTAAGTAAATGTACCTTTGGGTTAAAAGAAGTGACCTTTCTTGGTCATAAAATCTCAGCAGCCGGGAGTACGCCGGACCCAAAAAACATAGAGGCTATCAACAAAATGAAAAGACCCACCAAAGTAAAAGAAGTCCGGAGATTCCTTGGAATGTGCAGATTCTACCGAAAACACGTACCTTCGTTCGCAAAAATAGCAGCTCCCCTAACTAACTTAACCAGATCCAGAATAGCGTTCGAATGGTCAGATGAGTGTCAATCTGCTTTTGATCAATTGAAGTCGAGCTTAGTGAACGCACCAGTATTGGTAAGAGCCAACGTGACTCGACCATTCATTGTAACCACCGACGCGAGCAACACTCATATTGGTGGCGTATTGAGTCAGATCCAACCAGACAACTCCAACTTGCCAATTGGTTACTTTTCCAAAAAGCTCAATCCTTGCGAGAGAAAATATTCCGCAACAGACAAAGAAGCATTGGCAGTTGTTCTCACATGCTGCAACTTTCACCATTACTTGTGGGGTTCCCACTTTACTATCTTGACAGATCATCAACCGCTTACTAGTATATTTAAGCGAAAAACCAAATCCCCACGTATGAACCGATGGATTCTCGAGATGCGTGAGTACGACTACAACGTGCAGTACGTCAAGGGTAAATATAATGTAGTCACTGATCAACTATCTAGACCTGTCAGAGTGATATTCCACCAGTCAGAAACCAACTGGCTTGGATTTAGTCGAGACGAGATGAGAGCTAAGCAACGAGAAGAACCCATGTGGGATGAGTTAGTTAAGTACTTGCGTAGTGAGAAGCTCCCTGCTAAAAGACTACCGAAAGCCATGTTGAGCCAGTTCGCATTGATTGACGAACTATTATATTTTGCCCGTGAGATAAGTGATGGTAGCATCCAATATTGTTTGGTGATTCCTAAGTCAATCAGTAGAGAAGCAATCAAACACGCACACGAAACCTCAGGACATCTAGGTCAGAAGAAATCTATTAAGAAAGCCGAAGAACTATTCTATTGGCCAAATCTAAAGGTAGATGTATGCGAGTATGTGAAACAATGTCCCACTTGTCAGAGATTCAAGGGTGAAACTGGGTTGCAGCAACCTTGGAAAGGTTTCCCGCCTGTAAGTAAACCATTGGAACGTATCGGGATTGACTTGACTGATATGGTTGCTGGATCTCAGGGTTACCGCTATGTCCTTACTGTGATAGATCATTATAGTAGGTTCGTCAAATATTATGCCATCAGGGATAAACATACACAACACATCATACACTGTCTTGGGCAATACTTCACCGACTTTGGGACGCCACGAGGTATCGTGCTGGACAACGGCGGAGAGTTCACGAGTGGAGAGTTCAAGAAGTTCTGCCGGAGGAACCAGGTGGACTTGTTCTACGTCACCCCTTATCATCCCCAGGGAAACTCTACCACTGAAAGGATGCATCGGACAATGAAAAGCATCCTAGCGTCTCTCTGCAATGGACATCCCTTACGTTGGCCTCAGCTGCTTCAATCGTGTCAAACCGTTATAAATCAAGCGGTGCACTCGAGCACGGGACAACAACCTTATTATGCCTTCTTCTCACGCCATCCCCCTCGCCTCATTGGTACCTTATTGCCTTCTGTGGATGCAGAGGAGGACGACCTGGCGATAGCACACACTCTCATAAAGGATACGACCCAACGAATGACGAGGCGATACCGGGAGGTGGCCAACAGGCGGAGGAGAGCCCAGAAGGTTGAAGTCAATAGTTTGGTGTGGGCGAAAAAAGAGACCATACAACCGGGTACCTGTAGAAAACTGAATGCCAAATGGGACGGCCCGTATAAAGTGATTGAAGTACTGCTAGATGGAAGTGTTTACATAATTGAAAATGTATTTAGTGGAAAAAAAATACAAAGGGCTGCTGAAAAGGTAAAACCATATTACGGTACCGAGGAATGGCTCTTAGAACCGCTGCAGCAGGAGCTCGCCCCGGAGCCCGAAGATGAGCGATTACCACCGCGAGTGAGGAATGCCCCTCGGAGACTCATAGAGGAGTGTTAGAAAAGTAGATAAGTGCATGTGACGAATGTTGTGAAACATAACTGCTTAAAAAGTTATGTTCCGGGTGGACTCATCCCCGAGGAGAGGGTGTAAAAAGAGAGTGAAGAGTTCCTGTTGGAACCGGGAAGTGCCTTACTTCGAGGGGAGTAGCTAATCCTCTCACCTTACAGTTAGCACGGTTTGTGAGGTAGTGGAGTCTTCAGGACAGAATGAGCGCTCACCTATCGCGGGTGGAAAGCTGGAATCAAAAGGACAGAGTGAATGTGATTATGAATGGAGGAGTGTAAGGAAGCGCCTCCCGTGGTGATCTCAATCTCGAGAGACCCTGTCGAGCTCAGGTAGTGACAAGCTTTCCTCCAAAACCTGAGGCTGACTGGGGCATAAATTCCCTCATAACATCTCGAGTAAGGAGTGATCATACCTCCTAATGTAGTGAGTAAGCGACCTTCCGAGGTACGCATCAGGTGTTTAATGTGGACCGACAGGTGCCACCGATTGTGGGGAAAGGTATTCCAATTCAAAGTGTTCATAGCAGTTATTAGAGTAACAACATTCCATCCATGCACATGTCATAGAAAATTGACTTGGGTAAAATTTGTTTTCCGAACGTGGGAGCCGTGTAGTGCCACGCATTTGATATTCATGTATGTATTTAGTAGTACTGTAATTTTAAGTTAGGTTGTAACCTGAATATGAGTTTATAAGTTCCTACCCTAAGTAGTAATTCACATATTAATAATTACTGTAGGGTTAACTCTATTTTTTACATGTATGTATCTCTGTATCTATGCAGTGGGTGATGTAATTGTAGATGTTGAGCTATGGGAATTCCTTAGTCAAGCCGAGTAATGAAAGACACATGCGAGCAGCTTATCCCCTCCCTTTGTGCGTCATTGCCGGGCGCCGAGTTTAAACGTTGAACAGAGTAATGATGAATATACAATTTTTTCCGTAAACTAGTTGTGAAATGCTTGCTAATGAAGCTGCTAGAACACAAGTATGTAAGATTAGCAGTCCAAAAGGCCTAAATAATGTCATTTGTGAGGATTTAAAGTCCCGTTTACCTTGGCCGTCACTAGATGGCATGAGCTGCTCTCAGATTCAAATTGAAATAGTGATAGAATCAGTATCTATATTAAGTAAGGATTAAATCCCAGATTTTCCCCAATTCAATCAAAAGTCTTGTCGTCATGGGTACACTGCTAAATAAATTGTAAAAAGAATTGAAACCCACCATATTTCAAAAACATAATTTCATTTAGCTAGCAGTGGCGTCCTGTGGTGCCCGACAGGCCCCACTTGCTGCCCAGACATCGTGTGTAACAGACGTTGGTTTAGTCCCCAGACACCGGCGGCGACGACCGTGTGAGCACGCCATTATTCCCAAGTATTGCCCATAGACTTTTACACTTACACTTGCACCACTCACGAGTTATTATTACAAACCGAAGGTAGTTGATGTGTTATTAATGATTCTATCAAGTGAACTTTTTTTTTGTAGATAAGGAATAGAAGTATAAAAGTGATATGTTCTGTAACGGAAAGGAAAATTCAAATTCAACTGTTCTCTTTCTTTAAAATTAGTTTATTAGAAAAAATTATAATCAGGAGCGTGGAAGGGAACTTACTGATTGTGAGCAATAATGTGATATTTAAGGTGTACCTCGAGGCTAAACAAGCCCGAGTGATTGAGGTGTTCCTAGTGATTGTATTTCTTTTTTTTTAATTCTTCCTCGAGGCTAGACAGGCCCGAGAGATTATGTATTTCTAGTGATTATATAACATTGTTGATGGTGAACTGTAAAAAAATACTGATTTGATGTGAGAACCGAGAAAATTATATGAGGAGAATACCTTATATGGGTGAAAGATGAACACAAATAATCATTCTTATTGACTCGAGGCTATGCCATCCCGAACAGACAATTCATACCCGTAAAAGTGTCCCTGTCTTGAGGCCATTGTTGAGCCCAAGAGTAACGGCCAAAAAGAAAGTAAAGTACAACAACTCCATACCTCGCGTGAATCAAATTGTTTCGTCTGGTAACAATGTTAGAGGAATGATCACCCAAAAGCCTTAGTAACCTTTACAATATTCTCTCATACTAAAAAGGGTCATGTAATTAAAAAATGTTTTTGTGGAAATTAACAGAATTATTAGAGTAAAGTATATAGCATTTTCTTTTCTTTATTAGTATACCTAATCAAGGAAATTATGTCCTCAAGCTAAATTCACTCCCCTTCCAATTCAAGATTCCTTCGCTGAGGGAACGACAACCACCTGAGGTACCGACTAAATCTAAACTCGGCCAAAAACTACAAACGCTACCACAATTCATTCTTTTCATAAATATTTACCATCCACTATATTAAGTCGAGTACCACTTGTATATCCATGGGTGAGTTAATCAATACCCACAACAGGTAAGAAAATACATACCCCTATCATCATTACACTGGTGTCAACTGGTGGGATAAAGTTTCAGGTTTTACACTGGTGTCAGCCAGTGGCATAAAAGGTCTTACCACTATCATCACACTGGTGAATACCGGTGGGACAACATGCTTAGCATTACATCTCGCCTACACCCTCCAGTCCTCAACCACACACACACACACACCCTTACCCTCATCCACACCAACCCAGTTTTATCTACACCCTAATCTACATCCTCACCTACACTCACCCATCCCCACCCACAACCTCACGCATCAACCTGGCGAGGGCATGGACGAAGTAGGTGGAGGGACATTAAAATTCCTTACAGGCAGTGAACAATGATTCTGCTATCGCCACTACGGGTGGCACAATCTATTTTACAGCGTTGGTATCTTGTTGGTCTTGGTGTATAGCCATAAACACTCACCATCTTTCACGTAACCACACACACCACCCCGGTAAAGTCACTGGCAAGTTAGGAGGAGGGTACAATGGAGAGAATGTACACAGTTAAAAAAAAAGTATGGTGATAATAGACGTTGTTATGAGGTAAATTGGATACTTATTATTGCTGCTAACAGATTATAGCTTATTAGCGTCCTTTCCACCACCACGTTCCCCACTATCCCTCTGTCGACAAACGTAGCCGAGAGGTTTAAGTAGACAGAGAAGGTTATTTGGTTGTACCGTCGATGGGAGTGGCACCAGAAGTGAACGTAATGGTGAGACGTTGTAGGAGATATCAAAGTAGGCAGTCTCTGTTCCGTATGTGAAATGAGGTGATGAAATAGGCCGATTGGAGTCGTTGGAGTTTATTTGAGACAGTTGCCTGACTGAGAAAGTTAAAGAGTTTGGCGCGACTCGTTTGTAATCTCAGGAGCAATTTGTGCTAGCTGCGGTCCTCCTACTTTACTCTCACTCTCCTACTCCCTACCGCTCTCTGGGACTCTCTTTCCTTCTTTCCTGGATGTCTCTGACTCTCTAACCCTCCTACATGTGATTTCGGACTCATATCTCCCTCTGACTTCCGACTACAGTGTACGTGTGAGTGTGGGTGCGTGTGTGTGATGCACACGTGAACGGTAGCTTCCATCAACCTGTGTTTTAGAATACTTGAATGTCTAGCAATGTTTCCGGGACCTGATCAGAGGTGTTAATTAGTCTAGGCTAGGGAATGTCTAGTTGAATCTTCCTACCTGTCTATTACATATTATTCATGTTAACCACTGTTACAGAATTATTAATGCCTCTATACCTCGTCCTCATTGAGGTGTCCGCTCTTTCAGTGACACCCTCCCGTTTCTTATCTGGAACCCTGCCAATTTATTTCAGTCATTCGTCTCTGGTATCGTCACAATTCCTCTGTATAGTCTAATTCACCCTAATCATCATATCATTCCTTCATCCCACTTACAGTCATTATCCTCATGTTCACACTACTCTTAATTGTCATCACAATCATTATTTCCTATGCCTCTTATATAAGCCACAGTCTCGCTCGCTCGCATGACACAAACCAACAGCAAAACAGTCGAAATTTCTGTCATCTCCATACGTGCTCCCTACGTGTCAGCAAGTGGGTTGGTGGAGGGTTAGTGCCCCTCCCCGTAAAACAAATAACTCAAGAGTCAAATGGCCACCCTTTACGGGATTATGGCGTCTGGCAATAGATAGATAGATCATACAGTTAGTGGATCTTTTTTATTCTAGGAGGCAAGACACCACACCTAAACTGCATAGAATCGTTTGGCGGTGGAAAGAGAACAGTTATTGATTTCTCTCATCACAGACGGTGCCTGGAAACTATTTTAACGCTTATGTGAAGAAAGGTCACTTCTGAGTGGAATAAAACTGCTTGGTGGTGGCAAGACTATAACAGTTAAGACTTGTGCCGTCATCAGAGGGTTAACCCTTTTCAGCACTGTGACGGGGTTGTTATATTACTCTTCCTGTTGTCAAAGGATTTTATTAATCTCAGGCAGAATCACCGTAACGGAAGGGTCTGACTGAGCCAACATTAACCCCTTCCCTATAGGGACTCTCCTGGTCTGCTTAAAATAGTTTGGTGAAAGCAAGAATGAAATGAAAAAAAAGTGGCCATCGTGAAAGGAGACGAGAGAGAGAGAGAGAGAGAGAGAGAGAGAGAGAGAGAGAGAGAGAGAATATCAAGGAAATCCAAAACAATAAGTGCAAGGAATATCTGAATGGGGTTGAGAGAGAAGTGAAAGTCATGAGTGCTAGAGAGGCAGACAAATGGAGGATGCAATGGAACCAACAGGTGATTTAGACTGATGTGTAGATGAGGCCAGGGAACATGTGAGGGATGGATGGCCCGAGAGATGGATGAATGGCGCAGATAGAAAGACGACTGTTTACTACACCCTTCCCACCCTCGAAAACACCAACCCCACCCTCACCACACCTACCCTAGCCACACCCTAACCACAACCGGCCAACATCTAAATCATCTGAATAAGTAATTTTGATAAAATATGTAATTTTTGCTTCACCAAAAATTTTTGCTGTCGATAGAAGCTGCAGAACCGGTCTGTTTCGATCAAGCTTACGAACTAATTTTTCGGAGGCCATGAATATTACACGATGGGTTAATTTTGCAGTAAAGATCAGTATTACGATAATATATGTACGAACATTAGGTTTTATTTTATTGCATTATTACAGCCTTTACTGATTCATTTTCATTGTACTATATTCCATCATTTTCTTCCAGATCAACAATTTTTCAACAGCGTGTTGATTTTATTTAGTTAATTAATGGTGCCCCATCAAATTGTTTTTGTGCCTTACCGGCCAATTTTCTCGGCTGACTGACACGCGGAGCGGCCTTCAAGATGAGAGGGTAACAACATGCAGTTCTCTCGTGGAGTTAGCAAGCTTTCAAGCACTTCTTTTTTGGCGATTTATCCTGCATATTATATCGTGATAGTTCTCTTTCCTATCACCCCTTGCCCCTTTGTACTGACATTCTGTATAAATATCGTAGACGAGTGACATTTTGTACGTTATTCTCATTACCATCACGCGATTTTACTCAAACTGGGTAGTGATTAGAAACAACCTCCACTCTTTCGCTACGAGGTCTGCCATAAGCTGAATGAAACAGTTCACCGGTGGCAACAATACAATATATTGAACTTCATTATACAGGGGGAGTTAACACATCCTATATAAAAATAAACTGATGAGGAAAAGGTGTTATGGTGCCTCCTTATCAGACGAAAATACGGTGCAAAGAGGCGCTGCTCACACTGATGGCTAGCACCAGCACTTACCACACAGGATGCCGGGGAGCTGTGGTGCTGCCTGCTGGAGGAAAGGGGAGGGGAGAGGAGGGAGAGGGAGAAGAGAAGAAGGGAATGGGGATATAAGATACCTACCTCCCTATTATGCATGAACACGGGTGCAGGTAAGACAGTGCTGGAGGGTGGTGGTGATGGGCGGGTTTGGGTGGCACAAAAAAGTGGATTCAGTTGTTGGGACGAAAATAATTGTTACTTTGTTAGTCTGAGAGAAAAAAAAAAGTTGTGCGTATGGTGGCGACGGCACATTAGGATTTATGTCGCATCCACACCTACGAGGTATTGAAATGGGAGCGCCAGCGCACACACACACGCGCACCCACCCCCCTCCGCGCACACACACATACACACACACACACACACACACACACACACACACACACACACACACACACACACACAACCTTTTTAGGTGCTGGCAGTACTGGACGGCTAAGACAGCTCCAGAGATAATGCCACAAAAAGCTTGTATAGTAACCTGTATTGTTGACACAGAAGTTTTTTGATCAGTCTACATCAAGCATTATGGAGTGCAATCAGGAACGGTATGGAGAGGCCAGACATGTTATGGCTTCACATACAGTGGGAGGGGCAGCCGGTGGTGCAATGGTTAGCACATCTAGGCCAGACATGTTATGGCTTCACATACAGTGGGAGGGTTAGCCGGTGGTGCAATGGTTAGCACATCTAGGCCAGACATGTTATGGCTTCACATACAGTGGGAGGGTTAGCCGGTGGTGCAATGGTTAGCACATCTAGGCCAGACATGTTATGGCTTCACATACAGTGGGAGGGTTAGCCGGTGGTGCAATGGTTAGCACATCTAGGCCAGACATGTTATGGCTTCACATACAGTGGGAGGGGCAGCCGGTGGTGCAATGGTTAGCACATCTAGGCCAGACATGTTATGGCTTCACATACAGTGGGAGGGGCAGCCGGTGGTGCAATGGTTAGCACATCTAGGCCAGACATGTTATGGCTTCACATACAGTGGGAGGGGCAGCCGGTGGTGCAATGGTTAGCACATCTAGGCCAGACATGTTATAGCTTCACATACAGTGGGAGGGGCAGCCGGTGGTGCAATCAGCAACTGGAAAATACAAATCAGATTCTCGAACAGACCTGATTACTGGACAAAGTTATTTTCCTCATTGTTCCTGTTCAGCACTTAAACAACTGGAGACCTGGATGTAAAAACAGTGTTGAGGGTACTGCTCCAGGGGAAGACTGGGTCTTAGCAGAAACCGACTGTCTACCTGAATAGCCCTCGTGTAGTCTATCTATCTATCTTGCCAGACGCCTTAAATCCCGTAAGGGGTGGCCACAAACAAATTGCCTCCATGTCGCTCTGTCCCCCTCCATTTCACTGCCCTGCTCCCAGCTCACACCCACCCTCTTTCAAATACCTCTCCACTCCAACCCCCCATCTCATCCTCGGCCTCCCCCTCCCTCTCCCCCCTCCACGTCACTCACATACACTCTCCTCGTCAGTCTCTCACTCTCCATCCTCTCGTGTAGTCGATATGCACAAATCATTCCTCCACCTTCATCACATTATTCAGAATATATCATTAAAAAGGATGGTACTCCCTCCCCTTGGCGATACATGTGAGTCTACGTTAGCTACATTTACAACAGATTAGCGCATTAACGACTACCTAACAGGTTGTTGATAATTGGTTGAGAAGTTGGCGGAGAGAACTGAACTGAGCTGAAGAATGGATTTCCAGCGCCAGGGATCAGAATGAGTATGACAAAAATTCAAAGCAATGATACATAACAAGTACAGTGGACCAGAACTGGGAAAAAGAGTGGGGGAGAGAAGAGAACAGGAGGGGAGGAGGGTACGTAATGTTCTGTGGCAGGGTGGTGGGTACGATTAGCTGATGGGCGTTACCCTCGTCGCTACCAGGAGTCTTTATAAAGCTGAATGAAAATATCTGGCTGCAGCAAGGATAGACGATGAAAGGAGTCATTGTACAGAATTTATAATTCTGGTGAGTAGGCCATTAAAGTAGGGAAGATTCAATATATACATTTATGTTTTAACTTGTGTTTGGTCAAAGACACAGCCGGTATGATTAAGTATACTGATGTATTGGTAATGACGGTAGACATGCTAAACAGTATTTTATGCAGCGGTTATCGTTATACAACATTATTATCGCGTATTGGAATGTTTGGCAGACATCACACAAAAAAGCGTTTTTTTACACATTATGGTCCATATTAGGAACACACACACACACACACACACACACACACACACACACACACACACACACACACACACACACACACACACACACACACACACACACACATATTAGCATTGTAAACACACCCGCTATATCGACTAAAACGTTTTTTTTTTTTCTTTTATAGACATTATACTTGCGTTTTGTTGCATCCACTTCTGCTATTGGCAAGTGGTTGTGAATGGACGGAGAGGATACAGGCACGGGTGAACTGGGTAGGTGTATACTGTACCAGGTGCGACCACTCGTACACACAAACGCAAACACACCCACTCAAACACCCTCAATCACGCATGCGCACATACACACATGTACGCACACACGTACACACGAACGAACGCTATCTTTTAACACACATGAACTCACACATGTGCACAGTTGCCTAAACCTAGACATGCGTTAATGCTAATGTGCACATATTCAGTTACACATGAATTTTAGACAAAAAATATACACAGTCATATTAAAGCACGAATGTATGCATGCGTTTAATACTATCATTCATTTCAGTCCTTAATGTTCCCCTTGTAAGGCAAATTGTCTTCTGGGTGGTGACTATTACCATACTGATATAATGGCATTGCCTCACATTCCTCCCTAACTTTTGCAGCTGGAGCCTCCGGTGGTTTGGTCCGTAGTGTGTTCTTATACCATTCCTGACCTGAATTCGATCGAGGCTCCCTTAAAGACAAATACAAACTGACTCATATCTACAACCACCCCAGCAAAATAAATAAATAAATAAAATCCACATGCAGTTCCCATCCTGCACTCCAAAGTCCTTCCCACTACACCTACACCCAGGCATAGAGCAGTGGGTGGGGGTTGGGCACTTTCTATTGACAAAAAGTATTATTGCTCGATCCTACGGGACAGTTGCCTTCAAAGACCTGTAAAACACGGCCTTAAGCTGCCCTCCTACTTTAGGCATGTGTAAGTCTGCTGCTGCAATATAATGTATACATACACACTACTGTGACCTGTGTATATACCGGAGGGATGTGTAAAAAACTATTCCGTGATGAGAGTGCTGGAAAGCACATTTGTGTGCCATTAAGTAAAGAGCAAAAAATAAGCTCTGTTAGTAGGGGTTCATGAGAGAAAAGTGTATGTGTGTGGGGGGGGGGTGTTGTGCGCCGTATTCAGACTCAAGCACAATAATTTAGGTTTGTTTTAATTTAATTGTCATTTTAGGTCGAATCCCGTCCTTTCAGATCCAACGGACCAGTTCACATGGATACTAGTACAGGTTCCAAGTTATTTCCGAAGGGAACCATTTACCGGCTTCCAGTCTTCGGTACATTCTTCCTTGCATAAAAGAAAAAAAAAACAGTGAAGTTGTTTGTCAAAATATCATCCTTTTCGATTAAATGATATTCGAGATAAGAGTTCCACTACAAGATATCTTTTGTGCAATCCAGTACGATCGCCAAAATAACTTACCAGTATAAATAATCATCATGAATGGATAAATATAACCTCAAAAGTAATCCATCAACCAGAATGTGGCGACATCACGTATGCGTTAATACTAAGGCCAAAATTTCCCACGAGAATGTATTCTACTACTACTATCTACTGCCAGACGCCATAATCCCGTAAGAGGTGGCCATTTGACTTTGAGTTATTTGTTTCACGGGGAGGGGCACTAACCCTCCACCAACCCACTTGTTGACACGTAGGGAGCACGTATGGTTTGGTTATATGGTTACCACCCAGCGTTGTAAATGGTTTCTTGGCTTACAGGAAACCATTTGGCTTGTCACTCAGTGTAAAGCCACCTGTAAAGGAAAGAAAAGCAAAAAGAACTGACAGGAAAGGTGGGAGAAATAGAAAGAGAGGAGGGCAGGCACAGAAAAAGAATGATAAAGGCTAAGGAAGAAGTAGGCAGCACTACATCAAGTGAGTGGATGATGGTCGCCACCACCTACCACAAAGAATGTATTAAGGGAGCATTATGTATGGCGATTTAGGTCATGATGCCGTGTGCAGGGTCACAGTCATTGATAAAGTGAATGTTCGGTGAGCCAGCAGTAAATGAGTGAAGTGGGCAGAGAGGAGTGGGCGTGACGGAGTAGGTGATTCTAGGTGGTAAGGCGAAGGGGACGAAGTGCACCCTGTGAGGAAACGTGTTGTACGAGGGACTGGGTTAGCGGTGTGGAGATTTGTTTAACCAATCTGATGTCTGAGGGAAGGGTGGGGAGGGGGGGCAGAAAAAGCGTGTGGTGTTAGGTGGAGTGAGGGAAGGCTTAGGATAGTGGTAAGTGGTTGGGTAGTGCGGGGGGGAGTACACTCTGCAAATATGGGTGTCTGGAAGATATAGGCGCGGTCAAGAATTAAAAATTTTCCTTTTCTTAAAAAGAAACAAAAGAAAAAAAGAACAACATGCACTAGCATTCCCATACACTGGCATCATACGACTCAAGAAAAATACTTCCATTAGTCTTATTTCATAAGAAAATTCGTAACACCTTTATTTTTTTATTTTGCATACTGCCCCTTGATACTTTCTTGCATGATAACCTTTTAATATACGTATTGTTTACGTCAGTAAAATATAAATGGAGAGTAAGATGTGCAAGTAAATCGATGAGAAAGAACTGGTAGGAAATTCCAAGCCGACGAAGATACGACTTATACCCTTGAAAAATACGCAACGCCTCCCCAGTTAAACTAGTCTAAAATCTAGCAAACCACCACACCTTGTTGAAAGTTAACAGAAATATTCGGTAATAATGGCCGCTCTTTCACCGTCATTAGTTCATCACTCTTAACTCGTTGAGATTTTATATATTACATCTACAGTCCACAGATTATCCCATTAATCACTTATAATTATTAGTCACGGTGTGTGTGTGGGGGGGGGTATGCAGAGTTGTTTATACGTTGTGGCCAGCCTGGTAGGATGCATTACGGGTGACCGGTTACGATGCACAATTTTCATCCTTCTCGAACTTGGTAATGGTTACCGGAGTCGCATATAATATTACCTTTACATGACGGACTGAATCGTTGCTTTGAAAAACTGTCATTGAAATACTTCGGCTGTATTGCTAATTGCTTCACTCTGATGAAGACTTGTATTATTCTTGATATCACAAGATGCTTTTATTTGGCTTATGAAAGACGTCTGGTAATAAAGAGACCAGCCACAATCGCCAGCAATCCTTACACCACCAGACATCTCGCCTGCGCTGAATAAACCATCTGATAATAGTTAAATTATTTAGTTCAAAGACGCCATCGCAGTGTAAGAGTTACAACACAGAGGGTGAAGGTGTAGGGCAAGTCACCAGTTTCAAATCGTTATTTTAGACACCCATGATGGACATAAAGTGTGCTGGGTTTCTTTGTGTATCTGTTAAATGTGCTGTGTACAGTGAACATACAAGATAACCCAAGTGGTCCACATCTAATTCTCACATTTGTTCCATATATGAGTCAGACGTCGTGACCTTACGTACATTTTCACCCTCTCAGTTTTAACAATACAGCAGAGTTTCACAGTATACTGGATATTACACGAAACTCATTCAAACAGCTGAAGTACTATGTGCTTGATTTGTTTGCTTAAGTGACCCTACAGCATACAGCTTCAGGTGGTTGGTTGATGAGAGGATCTATCAGTATTTCTGACCAGAGATCGATCCACTTGGAGAACATTCAAAAGGGCGTGAAAATTATCTCCCTGGCAAACATGCTCTTCACACACTGTTTACCAGTTGCCCTTCAGAACCTGTAACACACGGGTTGATCCTGTAAAGCTAACTGTCCATGTCGAGTGGGTGCCAGGCGGCCGCTGCAGTATATACTCGTACACCCCGTACACTATGCCCTTGGTATAAGAGCAAAGTTTGTGATATCTTTTCCGGCAACGGGTTAGTCTACAGCGTTACGTGTCTGTCTTGTCTGCATCATCAGTTAAAAATGCACACTTTGGAGCCATCTTTGTCTGGTCACTTTAAAGTCTGTGATGGTGAAGGTAATTTTTTTTTTTTTTTTTTGGCGGTTTTTCTCAGATGGGTCGGTGATATGTATTTCTTCTCGTCAACAATAGTGTAAAAGTGAAGGTTTTAGGGTTGTCATGTTTCTGTCCATGTTTGTGTGTACATGTAGTGGGTGAGTCCTTTTTGTATGAGAGATGTTTGAGTGTGGTCAAGACTGTGGGTGTACAGTAAGTGACAGAAGTTAGCATGCCGGTCCACTGCGTCTTCCTTTCATTTAGGACATGTCCGTCACATACCTCCCTAATTTATTATATCAGAGAGAAGCATCTGTGGACAGCAAAGCGTAACAAGCCTATCTGAGATTAGGAATATTAGCCAACTAATGAGAGAGAAGCAGTGGTGAAATAATAGGCATCTTTTGTTCCCGACTGAAAACGCTCAAGCTGTCAAGTGCACACCCTCTATATTTTTGTCACTTGTACACAGGCCAGCGGTTGTGCCGTGTTGCCTTCAGTACGGGGAAAGTAGGGTTGGACAAAACATTCCAGCGATAATAATACTTTTGTAATTAAGGCTCCGCCCCCCCTTGCCCAAATAAGTGACAAATGTGAATAAGAAAAGACAGCGTCTGAATGTGGTTACATAAGAAAAAAAAATAATGAATCAGCCAACGGTCCAGTCATAAAAAAAAAAATTAATAAATAAATCTCCGGAGGTATGTACAGGAAAAATTCATAATATATGTAAGGTACACGAATCATTTGCATACCTGACCTCTTCTCACACACTCGGTCGTCACCATAAACTGTGACGCAGGAAATGCTAGTTCCTCCAGTCATTTTCGGTGCTGTATATTCTCGAGATCAGTGGGGTGTGAACTGATGTATGGAGTTGATAGACTGAGGACGTAGCTTTTCTTCCAATCCTCGTGCCCCATCCAACTCCATTTATCTCTAAAAACAATTTAGTGTGGGTGTAACTTAAGAGACATAACAGTAAATTTTGGCTGAGGAAGTTAGATTAACGGGTTTGCGCTCACACTGCCTGTAAATTCAGGCTTATGAATTGGATCATACGCGCGCTCCCTGTAAATCCTGGCTAGGAGTTTAAGGTAGATGAGCTGATTATAACTCACATTACTTGGTAGTTTTGCCTACATGAGGATGAGGTTGTATAAGCAAGGAAAGATCGATTGAATGCGTTTTCTGATATTCATTTCCGGGAGCGTTTGCCTTGAGATATATCAACGGTACAGAAGAAACTAAACACTGTGGTATTCCTTCATGTAGAGTAAATGGAGAACCAGATACAAAATAGAAGAGTGAGAGTGAGGTGGTCGGGAGTATAAAGGGAAGACCGACAACAAGGTGGACAATGAATGATTGGCTGGAAGGTGGGCAAGAGCGGGGTCCTTTGGAGGAGGAGGAGGAGGAAGTGGTGAGTGAAACTGAGAATGAGATGAAGATAAACCATGGTAGGTTATGTAAGGTAAGATGCTTGGTTTGGTACTCGAAGAGGGGAAACAAACGCCTTGAGGTGGTTTTGTCAAGGTCTATCCTCTACCAGTGTGGTGTCAGGCAATAATACATTGATATGTTTTGATGTCACAGTAACGAGGGTAGTTTAAATTCAAGAGCTATGCCCACATATTGGTATTGTGCTTTTTGTGAAGATAAATCAATTTCGACCCAACTTAGACACACTCTAAGTATGAATAAACACAGTTTCAGTGTCTGAATATAATTTCTTCCAGTACCTAAAGTTCCACAGTCGTTCCATTACTCAGCGTTTAACTCCACTCCAGCCACCATTAACATGTAGTGTTGGTATGATCCGTTGTCTAGCATCCCTTGCCAAGATTTACTGAGAGTTTGATGGTGATCCTTGTATTTAACTTACATCCCAACTAAAATTTATTGGTGGTGAAAATATAATACTTTTATACAATTTATATCCCGAGTCAAAAATTTCCAGGCAGTGTGAGTGTAACCCCCTAATCTATCCCTCTTAACCAAAGTTTACAGTCATTATATATCAAGCTGCATCCACAGCCAAAACTTCCCGGCGATTGATATCAAGCAGGAGAAGGTGGTGGGAGGGGTAATAAATAGGTACATCCTCATTCCAGCAGGTTCATATTTGCACACGTCTGAGTTGAAGCAGGTGATGCTCGGGGTTACAGTGAGATGACGAGTGAGATGGGGGGCTGTGCTGGTGTTGAGAGAGGCAGACACGCGACCAAGGCTTGAGGGTGGGCGACTCAGTGGTTTGGCTAGTTTGGCAATGGTGTCGTATATATATCTACTAAAATTGTGCGTTCAGTTCCCTTTATACTAGTCTGTTTACACCTTGAAATAAAACAGGGACATGGATTAGCAAAGATACGGTTGCATGTCGTAGTCTGGAGAGCATTTGTTGAGTGCTCCCATGTGTGTCACGCATGAGTTCCAATCTTAGGCCGGTCAGACTGCTGGACACTGAATGTTTCCCTCTTGTGTCTGTCGATCAGGTACGAAGTTGCAAGGCTGGGTAGAACCTGAGGGGTTTAGGAAAGATGCAGGTAGTACTGGACAAAGATTTCTGCCCCCTTGTATTCCCGGATGTTATTTCCACTGTTGTAGGTTTGGTTCCATGATCAAGACAACATGATTAAATGTCTGTCTTAATGGTCGTCGTGTAGTTGATAGGGATTAATCCAAAATTTTCATGTTCCTGGACACAATGGACTTGCTCGAGCCCGTCTGACTGCCACCGAGTGTGCGGGACGGACACCCAGTGACGTTCACAAGGGCACAGGAATCAGATAAGGCCACTTCCACAGTCTCCTCTTTTTGTTAAGGTGCTAACTAACGAAACCTTCACTCTTTGTGTCTGCTTCCAATAACTTCTGGTAGTGACAGTGAATGTACGAATGATTAACATGAATACAAAACGCTTACTATGGAATCCTTAGTAAGCTTTATACCTCCAAAGTGAAGCGTCCTGTGTTTGTAGTTTTCTTCACCGAGCTGCAGCAGATCAGCTGTTGGTGTGACCCCCATAGGAGACGGACACAGACTGTCCCACCGTGTAGTTCATGATAGCATATAATATATCCTGTGCATTCTGTTTCTCACTATCACCTGCATTTTGCCTGGCACTGAGAAACTGCTTGCCCAGAACGTGGCCCAGTGAAACAGAGGGCTGTGCAAATATTTATTCCGATCTACATGATCAGATAATTTGTATCATAATACGTCCGAGCTCGTCCTTAAGCGGTGCCCCTACAAGCTAACATATTTCTACCAGTGAAGTAACCAAATCTACACCTTACTACTCTCCATTGTCGCCGTCTTTGCTTAACCGGCTCTACCTTGTATATATTTTACTCTCCTTCAAACACCCCGTGAAATTATTCAGTTAATACGACGCAACCTGACATAAACAAACACAATACGAATGTCTACTGCCTCTAACTTTTGTTTCACCATCTGACACTGCATGTGTCCTACCATATCACTGTCTTGTTATTATATTTATCCAATCCCCCCCTAATCCTTCAATAATCTTACCCATTTACTTCCATAACCAAAACCTACACCATACCACTCCCTACAACTGTCTTGTATCCATCATTCTCTCTTGCTTACCCTCCATCACTTCTTTTATTTATAGATCCTCATGTGGCAGACGCACCTATAACAGGAACGATCTAACAACTCGTATAATTGGGTGACATCATTCCTCATGTGTTGGTAACAGCAAACTGGGTTTACCTGAGGTGTGTCATATACTCGCCTTGATCGTAATTATAGCAGTGGCAACCCCAGGCTCAGCTGAACGGGAACTCAGTGAACTGCAGACCAACAGAGCCTTATACCGCAGTCCATCATAATGGTGTCCGGGGACAGGGAGGGGAATAAATGATGTCTGTACAACCAGGCAGCTCCAGCGCTCGGTCATACATGTGCCACCGTGTGAAGTCATCATCCCTCTCCATCACCTTGAACATAGTAATAAAAGTTTATGGAAAACTGCATGATGTGGACTAGATGTTTTTCTGATAATATTCTGGTCAAGCACTACGTGGCGTATGAGGTTTGCGTTAACTGTGAAGACTTCGTAGCACCTCTTCGTTGGCGATTTACTTTGCATGTTACACAATAATATTGTCTTGTTAGTTTTTATATGTCCTTCAGCTTCGACACAATTTGCATCAATAACATACGTGACAAAAATAAATCACTAATAAAAAGGTGTTACGTATACTTCATACTCAGAATACGGGCTTAAGGCCAGTTATTTGTACTGGCTTGGAGACACTGAAGATGATATTAATTGATGCCTCTGTGTACGCTGACGCCTTTGTGTTGTACCTGTGCTGTTCCCAGACAACTTTATTCAGCTCAGGAGAGAGAGTCCTGTAGTGAAGGATCAGAAATAATCTCCAATGCCATCTTCCCTACTATAGGCCTACCTCAAACTGAATATATACGTCTGAGAGAGAGAGAGAGAGAGAGAGAGAGAGAGAGAACTGTGTAAACCATCACGGCCGTGACGTCCTGATGGCGTCACTAGCATCACAAGAGCAGCACGGCCCTGTTACTGGCATCACAAGAGCAGCACGGGCCTGTTACTGGCATCACAAGAGCAGCACGGCCCTGTTACTGGCATCACAAGAGCAGCACGGTTCTGTTACACCTCAGCCAGTCGCTGCCACCGTAACATGACTGCCGTCACAGCCAAAAATTACTGCTTTGTTCATTAGCTTAGCCAGCCACATAACAATGCACGGATTCGTCTTTGTTCTCGTTACCTTAGACGATACATCCAATTGCGAGCTGCACTTATTAACTCATGCACCACCAGCTGCCCCACGTGCAGTATAACCCAGGCCGCATGACCACAACCCAGCCAGGGTCACCATACCACTACACCTTTGTCCACATCAATCTCCAACCCTACTCACCCTCTCCCATCCCCTCCTACACCACACACACCCCTCACCACACCTCCATACCCTCTTCCACACATCACTTCCTCACTCATCCCTCCCGTCCACACCCTCAGCACACCCTGCCACCAACAATTTTGCCCACATACTTAATTTCTGGTAGAAGAGGTAATTTTTTCTTCAACAATAAATTTTTGCTGTCGAAAGGTGTTGCTGAACCGGTCTGTTTCGATCAAGCTGATTAATGGCGGCTTACCAACCAATTTGTCGGAGGCCATGACTAATACACGATCGGTTAATTTTGTGATAAAGTATTTGTGTCTGTGGGAGCAACGAATTTTTTCCCTCCTATTATTTTAGTCTTAACTGATTCTTGTACTTATTTCGATCAGTTTCTCTCGAACCATCTATTTTTAAACACCATGTTGAATTTATTAAGTTAATGTTGCCTCAGCAGATTGTTTTTGTGCCTTATCGCCCGATTATCTCGCCTGACTGACACGCGGGGAGGCATTAAGATGAGAGGATAACAAGGTACAGTTTTCACCTGGGGTTAGGACACTTTCTGGCATATCTTCCTTAGCGATTTATCTTGTACAGTGAGGGACAAAAGTCGTGTCGTGAAATTTGGTGAAAACTTAAGGCGACAGGCTAAACATGTGGTATATAACTGACTTGAGTTGCCATCTGGTTCATATATTTGTTAATTTCTGTGAAGACCAATCCATTAAGACGTTTGGACAGCCACGCTTAGGCTAGTAGTATGGTGTGCTTTACCATCCCTTTCCTCGCCTTTGCTCTCGTGTTTGTATAGTTGGTTTTCAGACAGATATACAGTATGTTTTATATCTATTTCCCTCTATGTGATACAGGGGAGGGCGGTGATGGTTTGAACAGTGGGATGGTACGGACCTGTTGTGGGGGGTGGTTCGTGTTTTTAGTATTCAATAACTAACCAAGATGAAGCATCAAGTATAACACACATAGGAGCCAAGGTTGGGGACTTCACTATGGGATCAATAAATGCTAGACTGCTTACAGTATTCCTTCTTCAACGAATATTTTCGTAAACAATGGGTGAACCATCACCTTCTCTCCTATTATTTAGCTGCTCCCTATGTTAGCCTATTATCCACTATGTGCTTTGCATTTCTTTATAGTGGCCATTAGACTAGTTTGTTTGGTACTATTATTATTATTATTATTATTATTATTATTATTATTATTATTTACGAACTTCAGCACAGAACAAGACATTCTGCCAGCGTAACGAAAACGTAAATGGGATAAATGAAACAAGTTATTCCTTTACCATAATATGGCTGAAAATCTAACCACCACCACACTTAATTGACTACAACAATTACTGACTACCACACTTACTGACTACCACACAAAACACACGATCATCGCCATACCAACACATATAGTCACTCCAACATTAAGAAAATCAAACCCATCGTATAACTGCACCACGCTAATATTTAGTACAGCTCCCGATTATGGTTCGTATCCAATCTCCAACAAAGCCCCGGGATTCATAGGAACCCTTATCGGAGCAGCAGCATACGAAGCTTAAGGGATCCAGGCCTGCCAACCACGAGGTTATAACTATGGTTGAGCTTTCATAATGATTCACGAGTTTCATTTCATCTTCGGTTACAACCGCGACACGACTATTGTCCCTCACTGTACATGCCACCTTGATGGTTCTATTTTGTACCATTCCTAGTCCTTTATATTGACAAAGTTTGTATGAATATCGTAGACGAGAATTCTAAGCCATTCAGGTGACGCATTTTGTGCTTCATTCTTACCATCAACAAACGATTTTACTCAGATTAGGAGAGAGGTCAGGTACTGAAGGAAATAAAAATCACCTTCAGTCTTTTCCCACAAGAAGTTTCCCATAAGCTGAAGAAAACAGTCTGGTGGTAGCAATAGTTAAGTAAAAAAAAAAAAAAAAAATCATACTGGGGAGTTAACGTATCCTATACAAAAACACATTGGTGAGGAAGAGGTGCTATGGATGCTGCTTATCAGCCAAAAATACGGTGCATAAAGGCGTTGCTCACACTGATGGCCAGCACCGCCACTGAACACAGGATGCCGGGGAGTCTGTGGTGCTGGCTGCTGGGAGGGAGGA
The DNA here is from genome assembly GCF_032717465.1 of Coenobita brevimanus. Lineage (NCBI taxonomy): Eukaryota > Metazoa > Arthropoda > Malacostraca > Decapoda > Coenobitidae > Coenobita > Coenobita brevimanus. The sequence continues at coordinate 21,172,751 of NC_137067.1, read as the reverse complement.
GGATGCGGGAACGGGGTGCCGGGAGGGGGCTAGCAAGGACCAACGTAACTTACCAGAAAGGACTAGTCAAACACTGCCCCATACTACGATACGGAACGGTCAGTTTAGATATCACGGTCCCTATTTCAGTCCACTGTGAGAACTTGCTCGAGTAAAGAGACGCTGCCCAAAAGTGCCGTGGTCGGTCAGGAACAAGAACGTATTTGCAACGGCTTAACTAACAAGGGAAGCACCAACGTGTTATGGAGCTTCACACTTAATCAGAAGGAAGGGTGAGAAAAACTGGATGGCGAGGAAGTGGATTTCAGGCTAAGGAACTTAATTCAAAATATGTGGACTGTTTATTGCGCGTAGAGAGAAATAAGAAACATGTGCAAATGAAACAGTTTAGGAAAGCATCCGACCATTCCCCGTGAAAACAAGCAACCGTACCTTTACAGTCAATGTCCCTCTTTTCACTCTTAAATAACGAACAGACTGGGGTTGATTACACTGATAAAAGATCTCGTAGTCGGCCAGGGAATCTATTGCACATCAGAAACCTAACATCCATATTTTGAAGAAAAACTTGAGAAAATGAATGAAGTTAAAAAAAAAAAAAAGAGCTTCATTAACATGCATAGAACAAGGAGTGTCGACGCTGAGGGTAATTGAGGAGGGGAAGAAAAAATTACCTTTCAGTGACCATGTCTTACGTACTGGCAATGTGTGTACAACTACTGGGATTTGGTCTGATTAAGTCCAAGTAAATACGTACTGTACATCAGCAGCGGACAATGGCTCAGTATATCAGCACCCACACGGTAATGGACCTTTAACCCACAGAGTTCAGGCAATAAGCAGGAACAAAGATGGTACTATAACACACGAACACAGGTACAGCTAAGAGAGTGCTGGAGGGTGGTGGTGATGTGTGGGTTTGGTTGGCCCAACAAAATGAAGTGAGTTGTTGGCACGGAAATGATTGTTCCTTTGTTGGTCTGAGGGAAAAAAAAAAATGTATGTATGGTGGTGACGGCACATGAGGATTTATATCACACCCACACCTCTGAGGTATTGAAATGGGAGCACGCTCGCGCGCCCATGCACGAACGCACGCACGCACGCACGCACACACGCGCACACACACACACACACACACACACACACACACACACACACACACACACACACACACACACACACACACACGAATGGCTTTTATCTGCAAAATATTTCAGTTCTCCTTCCCTCTCTATTATTTACCATAAGTTATTGTGCTTTGAAAATGGAGAACCAATTACAAAATCAGGGGGGGGAATAGGGTTTACAGCTACGCTGTGGTGTGATGCTCTTAGGCTAGGAGAAGGATAAGCACAGGAATTTAAGACCGGTTACCAGTCGTTGGCAAGATGAACATTTGTTTAAACCGCAAAGAAAGAGAGAGAGAAGAAATCATCCTATGTTTGTCAAAGTAAACATTTCGTTATGACAGGGAGTTAATGTAAACCCATGTCCTGGGTATGGTGGGGCGGTGCATACGGGCTGGTGTACCCGTGTTGCCTGCCATGTCGTGGTCGCTGATTTCAGTTCTCTTTACCATTTATGCACCTTCATGTCCAGGAAAGTCTAGTTTAGCTTAGGTTTGTTTTCTTAGTATCAGGTTAGGTTAGTATCTTAGTCAGTTAGGTTAATCTGTTAGGTTAGGACAGGATAGATTAAGTTAGGTTAGAGTACAAAGAATGGAGGGTTGATAATCCTGGAAAATCAGACATAGCCGGTATTAAAAACATCAAATGTTAGTGTACGTTAATGTCCATCAGGTTCGTACCCAACAATGGCCACACCGTCCTTGACCTTCCACCTCTTAACATGGCGGAAAATAGCCTGTGTGGTAGGTTATGGGGCTGGCATTTTACCACATTATTGGGTTCTTGAATCTGCTTTGTTATGGAGGCGGCGGGATGCATCGGAACGCACCGCCGATAATGGAAATTTGCATACTCAAACAACACAGCCCGGCAAAGGAGAGTCCAGGTTATTGGACTGCCAGTACGGAGCAGATATATGCACATAGATCAGCTCACCCTTACCCTTGATAGTGAACTCTTCTTACCTGAACAGAGGTAATTCCACGCTGAGATGACAAGCAGGAAGATAAAGGAAAAAGCAGAAACTGAGATAAAAGAATGTATGAATAATTAAAGCACAATGTGTATGAGGTATAATCATATGTAGTAGTATTTGCACTCTCAGACTCATCTGAATGTGAACCCAGTGGAATGCAGGCTTAAGTTCCTATGCACCTGCATCCACCATTCATGTTTCGGGGAATAGGTAAGTAGACGTTCATATAATCTGGTAGTTAAGTCCCATGGTTATTTCAGAGCCACGACACGAAGGCATTCCTCTCCAGCTCCAATAACCGTACTTCAAATGTATAATCACCATCATTACCATCTTTCCTACAGAGCTGAGAAGGTTCAAGAATTGGAACAAGAAAGTAGACTGCCAGAGGAACTACCAAATAGAATGACCAGTAAATGGGCCACATCCACTCTCAGCTCCACTTCATTGACCCAAATGATCCACGCAAAATTTCACTTCACAATGTCTCTGGGACAGGACCACTTCATCAACTGCCAAGCTAGACACTAGGGTTGCAACTATCGTCATGCACATATTAAGTTACTGACGTGTATCTAAGAGATATAATTTAAGTATATCTGTGTCTTTGGCCATTTTTATGTATATATTTAATGCCACTGCAGCGCATAAGACAGCTCATTGATTAATCTGACTATATCAGCGCGTCTCCTTTGACAAGGTTGCGAATTTTCAGAAGAATAAATTTTACTCTCACTCAGAATTGTGTTTGTTGTGAGGATATCGTAGTTTAAGGTCAACCTGGACCCTCTTCTGGTATACTAAACAGAGATATTAATAAGTGCATAAGAATAAAATAGAAGTAGGTCGACTATTGTATTTTCTTTGGACGATCAGACTGGTGGACTCAGTTCGTGTCTTCTTTAACCCTGTTCATCCAACAGTATTGTGTGATGCGGATATAAAGAGACTGCACCAAATCGTTAAAGACTGCGAAGAAAAGTCTACCTTCAACGATTTTTGTACCACCACTTATGGTATTTAATTCTTACTACCTGCAGATGATTTAAATTAACTTCTGGGAAAACTGCCGTGAAAATATATAATTAATCTATCTATCTATCTATATACCTAGGCTGCTTCCCCCAAGGAAAGGGAGGTAGCCGAGACAGGACGACTCACTCTCCATTTACTCATCCATTCAAACACGTTCATTCGCATCTTAGCCCCAAAGGGGAGAACGGACAGATCCTCACCGCATCACACCGCACAAGGGTCAACTGCGCAATGCAAGCAGTGACATCCACAGCAGGGCCCGACAGCAGAACTGGTTTACCCCTGCCACATCATAACAGACCCATCCCCTTACCCGCACCTGACCTGACTAGCTGATCAGACCAAATGCGGGAGAATATCCCCTCAGGGCTGCGTCATCACTTATTCATTCACAATTTCTCTCCATTTATTTCTGTCACGCACAGCCACTCTTCCTTGCTCAACAGACATCCCTCTCGCATCCAGCGCTCTCTTCACACTGTCCATCCATCCTATTCGTGGTCTTCCTCTCAGTCTTACACCTCTCACATCAGATCTAGTTATCTTTTTCACCAATCGCTCATTATCCATTCTCTCCATATGCCCAAACCATTGCAACACCCTCTGCTCAACTCTACCAGCCATCTCCCGAACAACTCCAGTTCTCCTTCGCACTTCATAATTTCGCACTCGATCCATACGCGTCACTCCACACATACTCCTCAGACATCTCATCTCCATTACATTCAAACTTTTCCTCTCTGCTACACCCATATTCCATGTTTCAGCCCCATATAACGCAGTCGGTACCACAACACCCTCATACAGCCTTCTCTTTACATCCATTCTAAGCCAACGACATTTAAACACTTTTTTCATTCCTCCCAGCACCTTTCCTACTTCATTTATTCTAAACTTCACTTCTCCATCTATTCTTCCATCCACAGCAACATGTGACCCTAGATATTTAAAACAATCTACCTCCTCAAGCAACTCACCATTCAAAACTATATTCATCCCCCTACCATCTATCAACCTCGTACACTTCATCACTTTACTCTTATTCTCATTTACTTTCAATTTCCTCCTTTCACACACCCTTCCAAACTCCTCTACCAACTGTCTCAATCTCTCCTCTGAATCAGTCACCAGTGCAGTATCATCTGCAAACAGCAGCTGCTTCAGATTCCACTCTCCTCCATCAACATTTACCAGACTCAGACCACCTAAAACTCTTGCATTCACCTCCCTTACAACACCATCCATGTAAATATTAAACAACCAAGGCGACATCACACATCCCTGTCGCAGCCCCACTCTCACGGGAAACCAATCACTCACAGCATTTCCCACTCTTACACACGCTCTACTATTTACATAAAAACTTTTCACCCCTTTTAGTAACCTACCATCAAGTCCATACAATCTTAAAACAGTCCACAAAGCCTCCCTATCAATTCTATCATACGCTTTCTCTAAAGTGAAAAAGACGTCTTTGGGCCAAAGGTGTTAATGCCACTCGTGCAGTCGACAGGCATAAACCTAAACCCTCTTCTTCTCCGTATACAATTTGTACTGAAAGCAACAGGAGTGCCAGCGTCTTGCGTAAATCTGAGAACAAGTCTGTGCGCAGAACACCTTGCATTTCGGACGAAAATTCATCTATCTATCTATTGCCAGCCTTAAATGCTGTAAAGGTTTAAAAAGGCTGCAGCCAACTTAAAATCAAATATACTGATGACTTAGTACTTTCTGTAATTGGGAAAAAAATACATAAAACCTGGCAAAAAAGACTGGATGACTTGGGTAAGTAATGGGAACAGACTGGCTGAGAAACATGTACACCATAATCTTTAAAGCACCGCAACTTCCCCTTCTGTTTTTAAAACAGGAGACAAATCAAACTTTAGCCTCAACACAAACCAAGTCACACTCCGTTACTTGCCAGCTTTCCCCCCCCCCCGGAAAATAGCAAGTCATTGTTCTAACCAGACCCCTCCCCTTACCACCACACACTACCGAACCAACACACACTGCCACGCCACCACTATCATTTCCTCCCTCAGTACCACACACACAACACCCTGCCTTACAATACACCCACCACCACCACACACCACCACTATTACACTAACTCCCTCTTACACCAACACATACCACCGCACCATTACTACCACGTTATTACTACTTCCCTCAAACACACCACCACAAACTGCCATACCATTACTACCACTACTGCTTCCTCCCTCACCACCACACACACTATACAAAATTATTTCCCTCTCTCGACACCATACCACTATTACCACACTACAGCACTGTATATCCCTCAGTCACCACAAACACCTTCCCCCACCACCCCTACCACACCATCAAACCCTCCTCAATCATCACTATCACACCAACACCACCACCCCCAACCACCAACACCACACCACCCCCAACCACCAACACCACACCCTCCCCCGCCACCACCACCACCACACCGTCTCTCATGACCTCTACCACACCACCACACCATCTCCCACCACCACATGTTACCTTACCTGTATCTTCCTTTCACCATCACCTCTTCAGTGCAAATCCTATGAGACACTGCTTTTACGTGCCCTTGTTTAATTGTGACCACTACACTAACAATTTACTGCTAACCTCTTCAGTGCCAGGATGTCATTGGCTTTATCGCTGCTGCCACCCGACAATTTTATACAGTTTTGCAGGCGCCTTTGGCAGTACAGGTTTGACTGAACGACGACTGGCAGCCATTTACCTTCCTTCAACATAAGTTTTTCTACACGAAGTCAGTAAAAAATTGTGTTTTCTTCAGTGCACGGAATTATTTGGGAATTACTGGTAACAGAGAGAGAGAGGGGGGGGGGGAGGCGGTATATTCGATGAGAGTGCTATGGATGAAGAAAAGGAATCAAAACCTCTTCTGAACTACATCAGGGCGAAGAAAAATTAATAAAATAAAAAAGGGAGAGGCAGGGAAGGGAGATAATAAACTAGGGAGAGAACAGAGAGCGAGGCGGGAGACGAAAGGCGGGGGGGAAGAGGCAGGAAAGAAGAAAGAAGACAGGAGAGGAAAAGGAGATAAAGTAGTGTGAAGAAAAGGACCAGATAACCAAGCCAGGGCGATGGTCACCATGATAACAGTGTCCCTGATATCAACCAACATACCTGCTGTTATATCTCCTCTCTTGCCCTCCCTTCTCCACACTCCTTCCCTCCCTCCATCATTTGCCATTTCTGTCCTGTCCCCTTCCTGCTCCCTTATCTCTTTCTCCTTGTCTCTCTTCCTACATATACCTCACTTCGCCCCATCCCCCCCCTTCTCTCTCTCTCTCTCTCTCTCTCTCTCTCTCTCTCTGACATCATGCCCTCAGTACGGTACGGTACATAACGTAAAAGGAAAGAACATGAAAATCACAAGACTCAGATATAAGACAGAGTGACAAAGTGGGACAACGTGAAGAAAGAAAAGACGATGACGAAAGGAGAAAGAGAGGACCGGAAATATTTGGTAGATAAGGTTGGAAGATAACAAAGGTGGTGAGGAAATACTGAGATAAATGATGCAAGGAAGGAAGATAAGAATGGGACGCCCCAGCATGACAAGGGTTTCTCTCTCTCTCTCTCTCTCTCTCTCTCTCTCTCTCTCTCTCTCTCTCTCTCTCTCTCTCAAAAGGATTATTACTTACTGTCCTGTTGAAATCACTGTACAGGCCTTGTGGCAGAAATTCCACCATTAAGGGGTTTCAACCCCCCAACCAGCCCAGGGCTTTTGACCGATTTTCATTAAAAACAACAGGCTTCCAGGGTTTATGGATATCTACCTTCTTATATTGTTTTCAGAACGATTGGCGCAAAATTGTGACCTGCTGACGGCAGAAAAAACAAGTAGACGGACAGACAAACATACGGAACTGACCAACATGGTTGCCAGTCTTTTGATTCCGGCCAGCAGTAATGTCAGTGTTAAGAGATGTATATACAAGAAGGGGCCTTCAATGAGTGTAACATCCTGCCCAACAGCTCGTGTAAGGGCTGAACATTTGATTCTGTCATGTGACACTGACCTTCGACCGACTGTTCTCAAAAGTGAAGGACTACATTCTTGTCTGACACTTAACACTTCCACCAAGTTTGGTTCATATCAGGTCAACATTGTCTGAGTTGACCTTGTCCTGTGACCATGACTTTTAACGCTTCTCGGTGACACTGAACTTTGAGTGACTGTTCTCAAGATAATTTTTTTATATCCTTGTCTTACCCTGAACCTTTCCCCAAAGTTCAATGTTAATTGGTTTAAAACTAAGATGACTGCCATATGACCCTGAAGACGACCCGTTGTTCTCAAAAACGGTATTTCAACTCCTTGACTGATCCGCAACCTTTCCACTAACTTTTATCCAAAGTAATCAGAACTGGCTGCTATATTGTTTACACACACACACACACACACACACACACACACACACACACACACACACACACACACACAGGTGATATCCTTCCATATACTTGGAAGTACAATAAAACCAATATAAGTAAGGCTCAACAGATGATGCAGTTCAGCCAACTGTTCAGGAACGAGTCCAACACTAAAATAACCCTGTCAAGAATAACAGTGTGGAGAGGCGAGACGAGACCTGAACTAAGTAAATTGATGTTGCCTCAAACTTTATCGTGTCACGACGACAACCAAAGACCGGCCAGACCCTCTGAACTGTAACACAAGTACACCTCACATCCTTGATACTACTCACCTGCAACATACGCTGAAATATATATGTCAGCCTCTAGACACCAGCATTATTACACAAAGAGGGACCACGGTAAAATATGACTGCAAGAAAATTCATATAAGCATTTTTCTTGCAATAATTAACTGACAAGATGGACATGTAAAATTTACCGTCGTATCCAGACGGAATGTATGCGAGTTATAAAGGACAAAATATATCCTATTCTCTTGTTACAAAACACTAAGCAGGCAGGAGGCATGATAAATATGTCAATAATATGAACCACTCTTTCGATGCAGTAATTTAAGATTTGACAGATATTTAAAAAGGACAATAAACCCATTACCTCAGCACCTGGATTTTGGCTGAAAGTTGGGATACATTTCCCACTTTTACGATGCTATAATTTAATAGCAATGACGAATGTGATGAAGATTATATAACGAAATTCATGTTCTCAATATCGACATTAAGTGGGTAGGAAGACCCATAAATATGGATGGGAAAGGATATCCATGAGTTTCTCTATCGATGTAATGATTTATCGGATATAATGGCTACAAGACTGAAATTATACCAACACTGATATAAGCAGGTAGGAAACTCGATATAAATGGCTGCAAAGAGGACAAATATAGGTCACTTCAGTGCAATATTTTTCAGACAGAATGGATGTGAGTTATGAATGACAAGGGAACCCACTCCACTTGGCATCAAACTTAACACCATGAATGTTGTTCCACTCTCCCTACTTAGTAATTTACGAGGAAAGCTGCATACAGGCATAAAAGGGTCACATCCTTTCGACACTAAAATTAGCACAGGCGGGCAGGAATGCGATAAAATAGCAGTAAAAATATGAACCACTTTTATGAAGTAATAAGCTAGATGGATATAGGTATAAAATGACAAACACCATTCCCTTCACCTCAACCTAAACAGAGGAAGAAAACCCGATTTTTGTAGTTCCACTCGCGATTCTGTACCTGCTAAGTATAGTGGATATAGAGGGTACAGTAACTGAGAGGGGATTATATACTTTCTGTTCTCTGTATATTAACATTAACATTGAGTGGAAGGTAATGTAATAACAATGAATGGAAAAGGACACATGGGAGACAGTTTTCCCATGCAATAACCTACCAAGGAAGATTAATGTAGAAGGGAAAGAATATATACACATATAAATTGTACCAAGGATGATGGATGTAGGTGAGAAAGACTGCATACACACCAGTTTTACATAACAGTTACCACAACTAGGAAAGAAAATGACAAATATGGATGGAAGCAGCCAGATATAAATCACTGTATTGATGCCAAGAGTTACTAAGTAAAATGGATACTGGCCGGGAAGGATGTGCAGAGTCGACCACAAATGTTTTAAGACTCCCGTTATAGCTTGAAACACAGGATGATGAGCTTTGAAATACTTTTTTTTTTTTTTTGTCCTTCTCCAATACAGGTATACTGTTTTGTGTTTCGTCACTCATTAACCCTCCTAACGGAAGGTAATAAAACAGAAAACCAAATCAAGATACATTCATATCGAGATGCCAGGACACATTGCATTTACAAGAGGAGGTTAAAAGTCAGTGGAAAAGATAGACTGATGAAAACTGTTCTGGCTGGACAATAATGCTCCATACTGACAATAAAGAAAAGCAATAGATATGCACCATTCTCCTAACGTGGAATTTAATACACAAGGAATAAATATGAATATAGCTCGAGACAAGCACGCAAGTCCAACTAAAGATTCAGGCGAGAGTCCGTCGGTGAATCGGGATCGGCATGACTTCCACGGGTCGGGTAGGCTCTTGGTGATGGATGAATGCATAAAATCGAACCGTACCAGAGTGGGGGGGTATGATGGAGTGCCGATATTTATGCATGTCTGGCAGAGAGGGAGGGAGGAGGGTAGGAGGAAGAAAAAGAGAATGAGATACTGAAGGGGAGGGAGGGAGAAAGGTAGGAGGAAGGAAAAGAGAGTGAGACAGCGAGGGTGGGAGGGAGAGAGGAGTAGAACAGTAAATAGTGGATTGGTTGGCTGAACTCAGTGCCATTATTTTTGTACGTTTATAGGTGTTGGTATGGTGGTGGTGGACGGGTAATAGATTATGTGGCAATATTTCCACCTCATCTTTGTACTATGGTTGAGCACAAAGTTTTGAACCCGTCACTGCTACGGATCCTTCCCAAGTACAAAACTGTCTGGTGGATGATCATGTAAATTAAACATGGTTCCTTTGGTGAAATTTGTGAATGTCCCTGTCCATTCACTCAGTATACACGTCTTGAAACTCCTCCTCCTCCTCCTCCTCCTCTTCTTCTTCCTCCTCCTCCTCTTCCTCTTCCTTCTCTTCCTCCTCCTCCTCCTTCTCCTCCTCCTCCTCTCTCTCTCTCTCTCTCTCTCTCTCTCTCTCTCTCTCACACACACACACACACACACACACACACACACACACACACACACACATCCTGAGTTACTCTCGCAACACACATAGGGTAGTGCCATTTCGTCCACTGCCAGGTTAAAAGAGGCTACCCTTTCTCAGGTGTTATCAACAAAATAGGTATCGAGACTCTTGCTAAACATTGCATTTCGAGACAAAACGCGAAGAACTTTGAAATGCCGTACTGTATGCCTTGTTTCAATAACTGTATATTGTTTTCTGTTCCGTCGCTCAAAGTCCACCAACCTCCTGTAGTATTTTTAATATTTTTTACACTACTAGGTAATTTTATGCAGCGTAGGAGACTTTCGGAACACAAGGGGTTATATATATCCTTCACGAACCACTTCACTACCAGGGTTCTCTTCTAAGCTGCATAAAAGTCAGTGGTTTCTCTTCAGCTGAATAAAGCTACCTTGTTGAACTTGGAGTAAACTACAAAGTTTTTATTTTATAGCTACAATGAAATTTGAAAATTTTAGCTTTTGGCAGCTGTAAGTTTATCGTAGAAAAAAAAAAAACACTCAAGTTAGCCAAGAACAATTAACAATAATATTTTCTTGCTGAAAAGGTTAAAGTAAAATATCTTGGCATAAACTATTTCGTTAAGCAGATTCACCAGACTTGCTGACACATATGGAACGAGATCAAAGGCACCAGATAGACGTAGGAGCGTCAGAGTCCTAATAAGGCGATTTGCTAAATATGCTGAAGTGTATGGACGTAAAACGTGAGCTGCACGGTTCTAATGCGAGGCCTTGCTATAGTTATTAAAGTTCACGGCAGTGGAGCACCTCGTTTTCGAAAATCGTCAGAGACAAAGAAATGGAGCCACTCCTGGAAATTATCCCGCATAGAAAAGTTTTGCTCAAGGTCAGTTTCACTTATGGTAGACGCTCTCGATTATTATTTTGCGGATTATGCATTACCAAACCTACTCCTCCAGTTACTTCTATCCTTCGTCAGTTGTTGTGGTGAGAGGTGAATGGATCAGCCCTGTTGGTGTGCTGTAGGACTACTGGACCTCGGAAAGGGTACTTGGACCTTCATTCTGCTGCACAAACCACCACCGTGCCGCCCTGCCAGCCTCACCACGCCTGAGGGTGTGAGGTAACATGACCCTGATTGTGTGGTGGAGTCACAGAGAACCAGGTCAAGAAATACGAGGGAACAGGTACAAGTGACATGATACTGAAATGTAATCTTCTTAGGCCGATGATATATAAGGACTATCCGATTACCACACTAACTGTTCGACTACACATCTTTAGCCTTTTAGCTGCAGTTGGTTTCTCTTCAGCTCAATAAAGCTACCTTGTTGAACTTGGAGTAAACTACAAAGTTTTTATTTTATACCTACAATGAAAATCGAAAATTTTAGCTTTTGGCAGCTGTAAGTTTATCGTAGAAAAAAAAAAAAAAAACACTCAAGTTAGCCAAGAACAAATTGCAACCTTCTTACTTTGCAGTCAAAGGGATAAACTAGAAGCTCCGACTAGAGCCAGTAAGCAAGGTACCGGTATGTAAGCTGATCAATGGTTAAGGTGTGTTTGCTCTTATCATTCAGGATTATCGTGGACACGTCTCGCTTTGTGTACGGAGGGATCTTGTACTGTAAGCCTTTTTCTTGGTTTTACATATTATACCATCAGTCAGACTCCTCACTATGCCAGATTTCCTGTCCTCTCTTTCCACTTTAAGTCCCCCACATGTCCTTTCTTCGTTGTTTTCTTCACTTTTAACACCCAGATGTATACTCGTATGTTGTTCTTCCTTTGTTATCTTCCTTTCTGTTTTTATATCCTGTTAAGCACGCCATTTCTTCGTCGTTTTCACTTCTTTACATAATTTAGTTTGCTATATTTTCAACTGATTTGTGGTCGTGTTCCCGTGTTTTATTTCTTAACGGTGATAATGCCTTTTTTTTTTTTTTTTTTTTTTAATCCTGCCCATCCCATCCCCAGATTAGTATTTAAACCAAGGGCGAATTTCAAAATGTGCGTACAACCGTAAGTAATTTGTTTCACTTTGAGAACTGAATACAATAGTTGATTAAAATATCTGATGGCAGCATGATCAGTAAGATGACGTCACCGCAGAAGAGAAGTTGCGCCATATTGTGTGTAATTGTTTATTTTCAAGACATTATCGCAAACAACATCGAGTATATAAGATATAAACACTATGCAAATGAATAACAAGACGCAAAAAGCAAACCATGTTGACAAAGGCGAGGTGCTAAAGATTCTCCTACAGTAGGTACTGGAGAATATGACCCATGTTTATTACGTACTTGTTCTACCATCCTCATCATCATCATCACTACCACCCCAGCAATAATTTCCACCTAAGGGAGGTGGAGTGAGCCTTTTATCATGTACAGTCAACAAAAGTATGGAGACTCCAACTTTAATTAAATCAGGCCTGGACGATATTTCTCCATATATGGCTGTTTGGGTGGTAACTAAATAAATAATAAATGAACGCCCTGTAATCCAGTGGGTTAAGCCTCTCTCAATGGATGTTGCCCATTAGGACTAGAGCCTAAGGGATAGATGCAGTTTATTGCTCACATAATGTTGCTCAGGGACATATCACTGGTCACCCTTGCCTTAAATCTCTGTACTAAGTAATCTGGTCGCGAGTCCTAACGCTCCAGATGTTTTCAGGGGGAGTACAGACGTGAATGACGGATGGATGGATGGATGGGTCACTGTCTCTGGTAACTCTAAGCAAGAGTAAATTCAGGATGATGCCACATTATTTGTACAATACTTTTTGTCTTTCAACCTGTGACGATTTTTGTTACATTACTGCTACCACAGAAAGCTTTTCTCCCCTTCAGATGGGGTAGAAGTAGAAGAACTCGAGTTACAGACTTCATTAACCCCTGCAATATGTAAAGTCTTTCCTGCGTTGATTAGAGCTGTCTAGAATTAGTAAATATGAAATACAACAATATTGAAGGCGTCAAGACAATAGGATATATGGATGCTGAAATACAACACACAGAACAGTGGTTCACAGCTCTTGGTCCAGTGTTGCAAAATGTACTGCACAACGGGAGTACAGATCCCTTCTTTGTTGATTACACGCAGCTGATACAACACTTCGACTGCCACATGCATTGGTGTTTATACAATCGTACTTGGTCGGCATGAGATATTATTAATTCTAGTTATCACTGACCATACAGTGGACCTCATAATGGGCTGATACTGAATACAGAATAGTACAGAATAATCAGAAGCCTTCCTAAACTCATAATTTCCCAATTCGTATTTGGCCAGCATTAGGAAGAGCAAACATCATCTATCACTCTCCCTGCAATGGACAGCATACGGACAAGTACAGAATGCCATGAGAATTTTTCCTGTGTCCATCATCTCTCCTGTCATTCTGATTCGTGCTTGGACAGCATGAAGAATTGTAAACCTTGGCTGTCAGTCTCACCACCACTGGACCTAACACGGATTGATACAGAATACAGAACAGTACCAGCATACTTCCTAATTCCTTCAACGGTCTGACTCGTACTTCGCCAGCATAATGAATGGTAAATTTGGGTACCCATGCCCCTGTGGTAGGCCTTAAACAACTGATGGAGAAAATTACTAACACCTCCTCTAACTCCCCTTAGACATACCTCCTGTTCCTGATTCTGTAATGATCTTGTTCACTTAGGTTGTTATGTATCTGGTTAACATTAGCAAAGGTAGAGTTTGGGTATCTATATCTTTGCAGTATACATCGTACAAATGGATATTAAATACAGCCAACCTCTATCATAAACCCTTTGGTTTTCCTCATGCCTGTGTCTGCCTCTCACACCCCAGCACACCAATCCTAAATGAGCCTCTTCAATCACTGGCTCAAACAATCAGGCAGCATCTATCTGACTTTCAAATAAAACTGTCTTTTCAGTCATACATCCAGGTCAGTCAGCTGCATCGATATGTCTCCTTCTGCAGCCTCCATTTTTTCTCCGTTCTCTCTCTTTTGTTTTGTCTCTGATCGTGTGTATCTGTGTTTGTCTAACTGCATCTGATTGTCTCTCTGTCCATTCATTTGTCTCAACGTCTATCTGGCCACCTTTACGGCTTTTATTTACATCATTATGTTACTCTGTGGCTCTGTGATAATCGCATTCACTCCCCGATCTGTTGTTTCTGAATCTGGTTCGAATCCAGCCTACATGGACATTTGAAGTGGGCGGTGGCAGTATGTCCTTTCATATACCATCATAATTCAAACCCTACTGGTTCATACCAGTGACACATACTGTACAGTCTGACACACATAAAGACATCCACTTAAAAAAACTTTCACCTACGCTACTGTTACAAGAAACGTCTCTTTCTGATTCGTACATAGCGAGCATGAGGAAGAAAGGATTCTATCACTCTTCTTCCGTGGAGAAAGTTCGGCCCAGCTGGGCACTTTAATGGTCAGATACAGACATACAAATTACGGCTATAAATATACCAAAAATAATCTTCTATATCAAGTACACGAAGGTCGTTTAGGTTATTCTATCATGCAGTCTTTTGTCCCATCAGGAGCATAAGGTCCCGGGGCTGGGCTACTCAGCCCCGACATTTAAGGTGAAGGCAACTAGCCTCGCTGGCCTCTGGGTGGCATTATGGAAACAATAAACCCTAGTTATCTCTCAGAGTAAGCCCATCCGACCCTCATCCCATTAGTCTTAACCCACCTGACCACCTGCCGTCATTTGATTACATGGTTACCATCCGACATAGTAACTTGTTTCCCGGATTACAAAAAAACATTTGAAATTTGGCTTGTTACTCTATGTGGTTACCAGAAGGTAGCAGTGCATCAAATGAGTGGATGGTACCCGCCTCCCGCTTACAGCACTAGAGTATCAGTTTGCGGTAAGTCTTAGTCCTCTCCTAGAATACGGTCGGCAAGAATTAGTTGACACTTAAATCTCCCGTTGCACTGCTGGGTGAACAAGGACATGGGAAAAACAAACTTTGTCCAGAAGTCTGATCGGCCGGATAACTGAATGCAATATTTTTCTCAGACGAGGTGGCCGAGAGGTTAAGGCGTTGGACTGCTAATCCAATAGGGTCTCCCTGCGTGGGTTCGAATCCCATCCTCGTCGTACAATATATTCCCTTTTATGTTTTAGTATTTGTGCTGTACTTAAAATCACTTAAGCAAAGCACACCACCTGCCCGACGGAAAGGCAACTGCCTCTTGATTGCACAAAATATTTCTTTGCTTAGGACTCTTGGCTGGATCCTAGTTTATTATATAAATAATATCGTTACCTTTCTTCCTCAGCGATAAACTGTGCGTCCATCACCTTTGTATCATCTGTATATGTTACTTATGTATATGTTACTTATGTGTTGGTACCACAAATATAAATATAAACACATAAGAATATTGAGGCGAAATATGCAGAATAAATCGCAATAGAAGAACTGATATGAAGTTTGCAAGGCCAACACGAATACAGCCAACACTGAGAAAAGAACAAGCTGCCACAATATGCTGTTAGTGGCTCCTGACACCAGCACATTTACAACAGATGTATCACCACATGTCCACTGTTGGCATTTTGTGAGTCCAAAAGTATTAGCATCCTCGTCTCATGACATATTTAGTAGTGATGCATTTTCACTGTATTCTCACCATCTTCCCAGATGATTATTATAAACTTGGTGACCAGTTATCGAACAGGAGATAAAAAAAAATGTAACCTTCACTGTCCTCCCGCGTTACAAGAATCGTCCCCCAACTTTGAAAAAAAAAAAATCAACTTCAACAGTTTTGATCCAATTTAGACCAAATGTGGAAGGTCTGAGGAAGGCAAGAACGCTGGGGGTCGATTCAAAGAACAATTACTCAAAAGGTCAAGGTCACAGGGCAAAGTCAAAAAGTCTGACCTATGTGTTTTTGTGTGAACATAGGAATTAAAATAGTTCTGATGTGATTTGGACCAAACTTGGTGGAAGGGCTTAAGGCCAACCAAGGGTTTGGCTAATTCTATTTGAGAAGAGCAGGTCCCTTTCAAGGTCACAAAGGGAGGTCAGTTTGAAGGTTTTGTCCAATGTAGACCATATTTGGTGGAAGGGTTCAAAGTAAGCCAAGGATGAAGAGGTTCAATTCTGAGAATACCCAGTCAAAGGTCATAGTCATAGGGTAGGGTCAAAGTTCAAAATTCCACCTATGCATTGTAGTGTACCAGCATTTACTTGATGTTGTGTCAGCATTTACTTTGCTTGCCTGCACTGGCTGAAATATGCATCACATCACAGCAAAAATGGGTGGGAGGGGAGTGGGTGGGATGTGTTGGGTGGTAAGCTATGACTGGCTGTGCATAGATAAGTGATGTACATTGATCGGTAAGGCCAGATTTCTCACACAAACCTGGAGGTAGGAAGGAAAAAAAGTACAAAAGTACTGTACAAAACGTGGGAGCGTCTGGGCCCTTCGGTTAATGCCCTGGGTATAGGAGGTGTGAGAAGGTGACTTTATGTGGTGTGGAGACAGAGGGTGATGGGTGGTACGGTGTGGTACGCACGGTATGGTACGGTAGAGTACGGTATATGTCATGGTATGGTATGGCAAGATGCTGTGTAGTGAGGTGTGGCATCACTTAAGCCTGTAAAGTCTATGGGAGTGAATCATATTTCACCAGAACATCGCTAATGAGGCAAGATGAAGTGGGAGGACGGAAGTGGGTGGGATGGGCTAGGATCGTGGTGGGGCCGGCGCGAGGAGTACACCCTGTGACAAGGAATGTCGTTATGACGGGTGATGTGGGTGGGAAAGAGATTTCACTTCAGAATCCAAGGCTAGAGTGCAGAAAATGGATTGCGCATGCGTGTGCAGAGAGGAGTGTGAGGCACTAGGGTGGCCGCGGATCGAGGCAGTGCGGGAGTATACTAACTGATGATGGGTGTTGTAATGGGTGGGACGGGAAAGGGCAGAGGTGGGTGGAGACAGGGTGGGATTAGCCTATACACTAGATGATGGGTGTTATACACTGGATGGTATGGGTGTGGTAAAGATTTAAAACTCTCCCCAGGATTGGGCCACACCTCCCCCAAACAGGTAATTTAATTGTGGGGAAAAGAGGCTCAGGTTCCATCCTAGTCTGAGACTGATAACAGTAAGAACAACAAGCAGAACAAAATTATAAGCACCCGTTGCTTTTACTTTTTACTTGATATGTTGCGACGCTGTTAAGAAATCGGATGAACATTGGAGAAATCGCCATTAATACAGCTACAAAGAAAAAAAATGCCTAGGGTGACACCGTATATGATGATGTCGTTTCTTCATTCCATAATTAAATCTAAGCAGAGAATACGATCTGCAGATGGAGAGAGGGAGCGATGCGGAGAAAAATTTGATGAAAGATGTACAATGTAAGAGAACGTGGAAAATTGACGCTGAGTTTTACCCCATCCCACAAAACCCACGGTGTGTGAGATATACAAACAAGAAAGCAACTCACGGGCCTAAGTCAGCCCTGGCTCTATTTTTTTTAAGGACCTGTGAGAGGGCTGTATAATTTAGGAAGACTACGGTATAAGTGGTGGGTCCTGGGGGTATATTACAGGGTTTATCTCTGTACTACAAGGTCGTCTTTTATCTGATATTCTACTACTACCTCACACTGAAGAAATCACTAACACTCAAGCACATTAACCCTTTCAGCACAGTGCCATTTTCATTTCATTCCTGTTCCCTCTACACAGTTTTACACAGCTTAGTTGTGACTTTTTCACCCTGAACAGATTACATACATAACATAACCTTCACTAACCTCTTCACTACCAAGGGACCCCTACAAGCTGAGTAATATCGTCTGGCAGCAGCAAGAGTAAACTAAAAGAAAAATGTCATCCGATACAAGTGTTAGGGAATAATAAGCACATTAAACAGGTAAAGATGAACTGCTAGGAAGACTGCTCTCACTGTCAGGTAGGGTCCAGTAAAGTACGTGCTAAATGAGGTCATGGTTTATGACTATCTACTACGAATATAACAGACGGTGCAGTAGATTTTGAGGCTACCACCCCTTCCGCCCGAGGACGTCGTGATCATAGTATTATTTCTGTTTCCAAATATTGTTCTTATAAGCTCAGAGGATATGTGATAGTGAAGAGATAAATGAAGATGATATATCTCTACCGCCCAATAAAAGATGTCTGATAGAAATATAAACAAATAAAAACAAACAGCGATGCCAAGGCACAGCCAACCCGTCCCCAGCAGTCATTTTAGTGCTGACGTATAAACACAACAGGATATCTAGTCAAAGACGTCACATATCAAATTCGGGGTAAATCGGGTGAAAACTGACGATTTTATGCCCATTTCAGATTTTTGGCCCGACCCACCTGACACTGACCCCCCTACGTTAACTAAGGGGTGACCTCCCTGACGTAATGAGGCATGTCATAGGATGAAGATTTGAAAGATACACCTTTAGGTTTGGGTTTCATGTCGATATAACGAAATACAAAGGAGTTACGGCGAAAAAACTATTTCATTTTACATTTTTTCTTACATTTTTTGAGCCTACAGCTTGGGCCTTGGCCCAATTTAGCCCAAAATTTAATCAGGTGATCAGAAGGTCATAGCCCATCATCCCTGTGATTTTGGCCAAAATCGCACCCGTAGTTTTCGTGCAAAGTTGTTAACAGTCAGACAGACAGACAGGCAGAAAGACAAACAAATAACCAAACAGATAAACCGAGTGAAAACAATACCCGTCCCCAAGCCCTCCGGGGCGGGGATGGGTAAAAAGCGGAGGGGGGGGGGGGTCCGGCAAAGTCAGTGCATCATAATGCAATGGTTTATGGCTAATTGCTTAGGGTATAATAATCTGTCCATTATTTTATAAAACCTTGAGATATGGCTAAAGGCTATCCAGTGGTGACATGGCTTTCAGGTAGCACTTACTGTAGGTATATTATGGTATGTGTCCAAGCATGACTGACGGGACGACATGACTACTAACATACTGCTGGTAGTCAAAGGCTGTGTAGCTATGTAATGAGTGGAAACTTAAGGGACAAAGAACTGAAATGGGAATTGGCGCAAGACCCTGACACAGTGAGAGCTGCCATCAAGTGAAAAAACTTACACTTGCTGCCATGATGAACGACCTCCCAGTGTAAACACAAGTTTTACTCCACGACTAATATACTTACTCTCGCCATTGCCGGACGATTGTGCTCATCACCTGGAAACTTCCATCGTCTTTTATTTCTCCTCTGGGCATGGGTTTAACAGTCCTTTCCCTTAGGCCCAACAGTCCTCCTACGTGCTTAACACATCACCACTTCGACACTACTACCTATCATCCGTATTGAATATACGCTAGGATTCTCATTCAGGACCGGTTCACTGGTATCAGACTAGTGGAGGCGTTTTTTAAAAATGTCGCTGGGTCTTGTGAAGGATCAAAGTAATCTGTTTTAACAATGCCAACTTAAAAACTGTTCCCTTCCCCAGCCTGGGACCCAACTCGCGTCATTTCAAACACTAGACGATCAGAGGACTAAGAAACTAATCTAGCTAAAATCTGGCGACTTCAATAGCCAATATGAAATCTCTACATCTAAGGGTAAAGGAAATGAAAAAAATATATCAGTTATACATATATAGTATAATAAAACTTCAGTACACAGTAGTGCAGACACAAACGACGGAGCACTGTAAGATTATAGGTTCTCACGGAAATACAGAAGGAAACAAGTGAATCAGTTATCGCCATACAATATAAAGTCCCCTACCGGATGATAACCATATATATGTAATTGACCTTGGGAGTAGATGGCTGGTTGTTGCGCGCGACACACCGTCATGGTATGGGGAACAATTGTGTGAAGTTATATCAATATCTGCCCATGCATGTGGAAGTTACAGAGCTGACACGAAATTGCGGACGGACTGACGGACGTAATGACGTACTGACGGAACCGTGCAAACCTCTAGACCCCGACCGGTTTGACCGGTAGAGGACTAAAAAAAAATACACGTATCCTACAGCAAAATAGCTTAATGTGCTCAACAGTTAATTAATACCGGATCATCAATCAAAACTGAGAAAGGATTTGACAGACTGACGACACCTTTTTATGCAGGACCGTCTTATCAGCCTCCCGCCAGCAAGGGTCTCGCAGTGTTTGTGGGCAGGGTGAGGGAGCGAGAGTAAAGAAAATATAAAGGAGGAAAGAAGGAAGGGTGTGTGTTCGTGCTAGCAAACAACGAGTGTAATGATTTGGCTGAGGAAGAGAGATGGAGGCAGACAAAGGAAGGATTGAAGAGTGGGGGAGATCGAAAATGAAATGGAAGGAAAGCAGAAGGGCAAACACAGATGGACGCAAGACAAGGAAAGGAAGGGATGGAGAGG
Source organism: Coenobita brevimanus (assembly GCF_032717465.1). Taxonomy (NCBI): domain Eukaryota; kingdom Metazoa; phylum Arthropoda; class Malacostraca; order Decapoda; family Coenobitidae; genus Coenobita; species Coenobita brevimanus. Next base: position 21,152,022 of record NC_137067.1, on the reverse strand, counting down.
GGAGATGGAATATGGAAGAGTAGAAGTGAGAGGTAAAAAAGATAATAAATGGTGTGGGTGGATGAAGAGGAGTGGAAAACTGTATAGGTGGTGGGAAGGGTAGAAAGAATGTGGTTGTGGGTGGGGATGTGGGTTGGGATGTGGGTGGGAGTGAGGGTAGAGTGGGTGTCCGTGGGGTACGGTTGATTGATTGATTGAAAATAATAAAAATCTGGCGGCGCAACTGCCAGGGTCATATGCCGCCGGATGACAAAGTAAAAGACACAGCAAAATAAAAAGTGCCTATTCAAAATAAAGTTAATATCTGTTAGTAGGAATAAAACACTAAAAATAATAAAAGAATAGTTTATAAAATAACAAGTATTTATAAAAGTGGAAGGAGGCCCGCCTCCTGAAGAAAACTAAAAACATCAATAAAATCATTAAAAACCTCACCAAGCATCGAGGACAAACAGTAGGCACCATCTGCCAACCCATGCCTATGAAGGAACCTCTGACGCAGGTCCCCCAGACTCGGACACTCGACCAGCAAGTGACGAACAATAAGGGGAACAAGGCAGTCATCACAGTACGGTTGAGTCTCACTACACATGAGGAACCCATGTGTAAGCCGAGAATGCCCAACGCGAAGCCTGGCAAGAGCCACCTCCAGTCGCCGAGACATAGAGGGAAGAACCCTTGGCACAACCACTCTCTGAAAAATTTCTTTTAGTTTATTATGAGAAACACCATCCCAGTGTCTCTGCCAACACGAGCAAATTGCGTACCGCAAGTAAGGTGTTACATCAGAAACAGGAAGTGGGTAGTCGGTTGGGGGCTGTTGAGAATATGCACCTTTAGCTAAAAAGTCTGCCCTCTCATTGCCCACCACACCAACATGTGCAGGAACCCAACAGAAGTCTACACGGCGGCCACGACGGCCAAGAAGAAAAAGCCATTCTAAAATTGATAAAACCAATGGATGGAATGCATTAACAGAACGAATATGGGGAACCCAGGCTAATCTTCTATCAAACAGAAGACCCAGAAACCGTGTCTCTTCCACACAGGATATTCTCCTACCATAGAGATACAAGTCAGGGTCTGGGTGAAACCCTCGAAGACGACAAAAATGTATAGCCACTGTCTTTGCTGAAGAAAAATGGAAACCGCGTGTTTCTGCCCAGTCAGAAATTCTATTGAGAGCCAGCTGCAACTTCCTTTCTATCAGAGACATTCTAGACGCGGTGAAGGAAATTGAGAGGTCATCGACATACAGTGATCCTCGTACACCATCAGGAAGTACACTGATGACGCTGTTAATGGCTACAGCGAACAGAGTAACACTAAGGATACTCCCCTGTGGTACTCCATCTTCTAGTGGTCGGGCATTAGAAAGCACTCCTCCCACTCGCACCCTTAAAATTCGGTTAGATAAAAACTGTTGAATAAAAATAGGCAAGCGTCCTCGGAGACCAAACTCATGAAGAGAGAGTAAAATACCATGACGCCAGGCAGTGTCATATGCCTTCTCCAGGTCAAAGAAGACCGTGACCTGGTGTTGGTTAGTGGAGAAAGCCTCACAGACAGAAGATTCCAAGGACAGCAGTGCATCAGAGGTAGATCGCATTGTTCGAAAACCAAACTGGGCAGGGGATAAGAAGTCACCTTTCTCCAAAAACCACACAAGCCTAACATTGACCATCTTTTCCAGAACTTTACATATACATGATGTTAGAGAAATAGGCCGATAATTCGTTGCCTGTAGGTGGTCCTTATTTGGTTTGGGGATGGGGATAACCACAGCAACACCCCAACTAGCCGGAAACTCCCCGGAACACCAAATCTTATTAAACAGAGAAAGCAAAAACATAAGGGACTCATCAGATAGGTGACTTAAAAAGGCATAAGGAATATCATAATAACCAGGAGAAGAGTCATGGCACTGTGACAGAGCTGCCTGGAGTTCAGAAATTGAAAATGGAACATTGTAAGGCTCTCCCCCAGCAGAGGTAAAACTGAGATCACGAGACTCTAGGCGCCGATGGTGGCAAGCTGAAGGCGTATCCGCATCCTTCTGTGACACACTGGCAAAATGATCAGCAAGCATCTCTGCAACAGCAAAAGGATCAGCCACAGTTCCACCTGCTGCAGATAAAACGGGAGGCGAGGGGGCAGTAAATTTCCCTGAAATTTTCCTTACCCGGTTCCACACCTGGGTGATGGAAGTCCTCCAATTGATGGAGGAAACATAACCCTTCCAGGATGATCGCCTGGCCTCCTTTAAAACCCGCCTCATATGAGCTCGTGCCCTCTGATACGCCACCAAATACTGAGGATCCCCACGGTGATGACGAAGTCGAGAGAAGGCGACTCGTTTAGCTCTCACTATGGAACTGCACTCAGAATTCCACCAAGGAACCGGACATTTAGGAAACTGACCTTTAGTTCTTGGAATAGTTAAAAGGGCTGCTGAGTGCAACAAGTCAGTGAAATATGACACTGCCTCAGTAAGACAGCCAAACTCATTGACAGAAAGGGAAGTGGAACTTAATTCCCTGAAACGTGGCCAGTCAACCTTACCCAGAAGCCATCGAGGAAGACGTGGCTGAGGTCCGCCTGCACTAGCAGTTAAAAGTAAGGGAAAATGGTCACTGCCATATAGGTCTGGCAACACATCCCAGGTAAAATCTAAAACTGCATCAGCTGAGCATAAAGATAAATCAATGGCAGTAAAAGTTCCAGTCTGGCTATGGAAATAAGTCATTTTATCAGCATTGAAAATGCCCAACCCCTCATCTTCCACTAAAGAGGCCAGCATGACACCCCGAGGGTTGGCCTCACTGTTTCCCCACAGTGGATGGTGTCCATTCATATCTCCTAATAACAAAAAGGGAGAAGGAAGGCCACGAATAAGGCGTTCCAGATCCGCCCTTTCAACAACAGCACTGGGAGGTAGATAAAGACTGCAAACTGTATACTGCCGTTGTAAAAACATCCGGACAGCGACAGGATGCAGGGGAGTAGAGATGTCCATATGACTGTATGGAATATCCTCACGAAGGAAGATAGCAGCACCTCCATGACGACCTTGACCCGGCACAGGATCTGAATAAAAGGCATGGTAGCCAGAGGGACCAGAAGGAACAGCATCACCTACCATGGTCTCCTGGATGCACATGCACAGAGGAGTAAATTGAGAAACAAGATGACAAAGTTCCTCATAGTTAGCACATAAACCTCAACAGTTCCACTGGATGATAGAACCCATAATGGAGGAATGATGACTAAGTGTGGGACTGTACACCTGACAAGTGAGAGGGTTTGGATTGATGCTTATGAAGGCCCTTCGCAGGGGCCTGCCCAGCAACAGAAACCCGCATCCTCTGTCGAACATCTGTGGGCAAACGAGAGGACGAGGAAGGATGTTTTACCACACTCCTTCTTGGAGTGGGCATACCAGTTTGTTTGGAAGGTGGCTTGGGGGGTGCCTTTGGAGGCGTGGGTCGGGCAGTGCCCCCACCAGAAGTCCCAGACGTGGAAGTAGAGTCCACAGGACTTGAATAATTTGAGGATGGCATCGTATGCTTTAGATCTGAAGCGCCAACAATTTGTCCAACAACTTCCCCAAGTGGGGACTGAACCCTATGTGGACCATCAGCTTCAGCTGTCACCTGGCTAAATTCCCCAGCCTGCGGGGCAGAGAGAACAGGAGAGGGGTCAACACAAGGGTCGACAACAGAGACCTTAGGTGGTCGGTCCTCTGTCTCAGAGGACTCTGACGAACTGTATTATAATTACAAATCATAATAGATAGACAGATAAATAGATAGATAGACAGCCCTATGCTAGCCTGGGAAAAGGAAATGAGCTTGCAAGTTACACTGAGGAAAAGCTGACGACAGATTACGAAGTAGCCAGTAAGGAGATGATGCAGTTAGTTGTCAGCAGTCCAACCGTGAACAAAGACCTAGTGACCATACACACATATACACACATACTCACACACAGGCCGCTAGAACTTTCCACTCACAAGGAACACACGTGACACACCCCTGCTACACCAGAATTTAGGAAAGAGAGCTCAGAAGGAGACAAGCCTTAGAACAGGCAGGTCAGAAAAAGAAAGGGCTTAGCAACTTGAGAGAGAGAGAGAGGGAGCCAGAGCGAGACAGAGAGATAGCTAGCGGGACTCTATACTTCGCTCTGTGTGAGAGACTTGTTAATATTTCCAAGACAAATAAAAATAGTCCCATACTAGTCTTTACCTCTCCTGTCACTACATGACAAATGGGAAGCTACTCCAAGATATAAAAACCGCTCGTCCACAAGTCTAATATATATATAACTCAACCACAAAGGAACCACAAAGTCTTTTATGACATTTTCATTTTATGACATTTGGTAGCAGCGAACGTATATTAACCTCGTCTACGAATCAACATTGAATTCCTACAAAATATCAAGATTGAAAACAAAAAGAATACCTCTCACAACCAACAACACAACCAGCTCCTGACAGTATTTTCTCCAACCAGCCCCCTCCATCTCCCCGATCATCATGCTGATGCAGAGGTGAAGAGATCACACGACGCCTTGCAAATAGTTTAACAAAATATTGATACGATCTTGCAACTTCTACGACGAACCAGCAAATCTATGGACATCGTCTCCAAATTAAAAGCAAACTTCTACAAAAGCAGGCGAAACTCTACAAGATTAGCTTCAGTTCTACAGTGATTCCTACAAAATACAGCCTACAATGCAAATAGCCTACAAGTCTACAAAACAACTCTATAATCTTCATGTAACTTCAAGCAGCAACAAGAAGAATATAAAACAAAGCAAGTAAAGAAGAGGAAAAACCAAAGCAACAAGCACACAAGCCATCGCTGATGCAGAGGTCAAGACACGCAGCAAAACACCAAGTCCATATTCACAACTCATCTTACTCACCCGTCTTCACTCAAGTTACTCATCGCTACTCATTCACTCACCACAGCTACCAGTGTGGGAAGCCGACGTCACCATGTGCTGAGATAACATCACAATGCGAGTCTGCCATGCCAAGCAACGTGTGACTGACACCAGGCACTTCTCACCCACTACTCATTACTCATTATTCACGTAGCTCCTACTCATACTCATTTATTTTCACAGTTAAGTTGGAAATTCGACGTTCTATGCTGAGGTTTGCCTGGGACAGCCGTTAACCACCACCAACACCAGGCCATGGAATTTCTTGAGTAATATCGTCCATCAACACACCACTAGAATTATCAAGAGATCTTCAATCAAACCTGTATTTTTCTTCCGAGATTGACTTTTGTATCGACACACCTCTACGATCTGTATCAAGTGGGTAAAATTATACTTGCTCATTTCTTCTCAGTGCTAAAATTAGCTATATTCAACTTATTTACTCATCTATTTTGCTAGGACATAAATAAACAAGAGGCGTATTTCATAACACCATATCTTAATGACAGGAATATTTTCGCCACCCCCCACGTTAATACCAGATGACACACAATTTGCCACAACAACAGATTCACAATTAAGAGAGCCCCAAGGCAACACACCAGATAACACACAAATTGCCACAACATCAGACTCACAATTAAGAGAGCCTCAAGGCAGCCCACCCCTTGTACAACCCTCACCACACACTAAATATCGAGAAACAAATACGGCAGTTTCAGATGATGAGTGGGAAACCACCTCTGACGTAGGAAGTGCGGACTTTGCCGCTGCCTTGCACACGTATGCCAATACACTTAACAGGGTTCACCGGTCCGGTCGTACATATTCCACCATTCCCTCACACAACGATAAACACGTCCAAGTTGAATTAACAGGGCAATCATTAAAAATGGATCAAGAAACAAATACCGCTGATCTAACAACCACACCTCACGTGTTTGTGTATCACGAGGATAAAACTGCCCCAAAATTCTCTGGCACAGACAAAGATCGCATTGATGTCATTTCATTAGTCAGTCAGTGCGAACAAATGTTCATCAAGCGCCACATACTAGATGAACAAGAGAAAATTGCTATTTTTTCATCTTGCATAAGCCAGGAAAGATGTCCAGGAAGCAATTTATTGCGCTCAGATAAGCTCCATCATGCTAGGACATATGATGAATTTAAAACTGAATTTCTGAAGAAATTTTCTGGAGGTATGAACTTCTTGCCAGGTATAATTCCAGAATTACATAATATTGTAGATCTTGTAAGGGAGCACACTACAAACCATGTGCTCAGTGAAATAACTGCTGATGTCTCCACAATCAAGAGAACATTATTAGCTACATTGGAGAATTCTAATTGGATAACAGATGATGGAAAGATGTCCCCAGACCTCGTCGTGGACATCATTGGTTATGTAGCTGCCTTGTGTAAATTACCTGATAGGACCCTTAAGATCGCCAAGACGATCGCATACACCCCAGGAATGTGCTTGCTAGACTTAATGAACGAGGTAGAGATGCAGTGCAGTAAAGCAGGTGTGGTCGACACACATGCACATTCTGGTAGAATCAGGGTACCTGAGACAGTATCAGCTGTGAAAACATCTACACCGACCCCAAACAGAGAACAAAATTGATCGCGACCAGAAATGAGGCAGGCCAAACAAACAAAAACGCCTAGACCTCGTTCCCAGACGCCTTCCTACAGGCAGTTTCATAAGTTTTCGCGCAGCCCAAGCAGGTCTCGCGCCATAAACAACACTTCTTATGGGAAATCACCTCATAGGTCACAGTCAAGGGATAGGTCCATTCTATGTCATTATTGTGCAAAACCAGGACACACAAGGTATGAATGCTTTATCGAGGCAAAAGAGGACAAACAAAAGACACAAGGATTTGGTCCTTACTGTAGGCATCATAGATACCAAGGGCACTGGACTAGTGATTGCAAAACAGTAGAAAAAATTGTGTCTATGTTCAAATCGGGGGAAGACCAAGTCATGACAAAAAACGAACAAACGTAAAGAAGAACAAGGCTAAACTTCACATAGGAGGCATGTTGGGAAATGAGTGTATCTTGATACCGGCTGTATGTGAGGATCAAAACGTTTCCTTATTTTTAGATACAGGCTCTCCAGTGAACTTAATATCACATGAAGAACTAAATAGAATTCTTAAAAATAAAAAGAAAGTAACTTTTCTGGATGAAGCTGATTTAGATTTATACACAGTAGATGGACAAGAGATTACAGTGAAAGGTATGATAAGATTAAATCTCAGTTTCACAGAAACTACAAGACCATTCTCTGCATTTTCTATATCGTTGAAAACTTAGCAATTAAAGCTCATATGTTACTGGGCTTAAGATCCATGAGAGCTGAGAACATAACTATACTCCCACAAATGAATGGAATAGACTTTGATAATGAATTCATAGAGGAAATAACTTCTGAGCCCTCACCGATTGGTAGAAAAGAGCCAAAAAGAATTGGTAATATTAAAGGCTTAAACAAACATGCACAAACAGATGAGTGTATAGATCCACTCCCACCACCAACCCCATCCTCCAGAATTAGTGACCCAGATAACAGTACTGATTTATCAATTTTTCCAGCCCATCTCACTAATGATTTAGTTATACCACCTAATTCATACATGAAGGTTACCATAAAGAGCAAATTACGGAATAGTACTGTTCTTGTCTTAGAAGAATTATGTAAAGTAAAGGGATTGTCAGTAGAAAACGCATTATGTCATACGAACGACGAAGGGCAAACTCAGATATTCATAATTAATCACATGAATGGGGAAGTTCAGTTGAAAAAGGGAACTTGCATAGTTAATATTGAAAAATGTCCCGCCCCTGTGAAGGAAATAGTTATAGCTGGAGTGACAAGTGAGATAAAATCTACGGATAGAGAAAGAATAAAAGAGAATTTAATTCACTCAGGTGAATTTGACGAAGAAAATGATTTGTTAACCCTGCTGGAAACACACAGGGACACCGTAGCATTGCCCGGAGAACAATTAGGGTGTACTAACTTGATTAATCACATGATTAATGTGCACCCAGAAACACCACCAATTTTCGTACCAGCTTACCGCATACCACACTCCCAACGTACACTTGCAAATCAGTATGTCGATGAAATGTTAAAACTTGGAATTATTGAGCCTTCAGTCTCCCCGTGGAATGCCCCCCTATTCTTCGTGCCCAAACGAAATGGAGAAATGCGTGCGGTAGTAGATTACCGTAAACTAAATAATCACACAATCCCAGACAGATTTCCCTTGCCATTGCTAAGCGATGTTCTACAGAATATTGGTCCTGAGAATAATGTATTCTCGACCATCGATCTCCTAAACGGCTACTATCAGATTCCGGTATCTAAGGAGTCACGTAAATACACTGCCTTTTCAACAAACAGAGGCCATTATCAATATACAAGAATGCCAATGGGACTGAGGACAGCCCCAGGGACATTCCAGCATCTTATGAATTACGTATTGTCCGGAATTTTAGGACAAGGAATATTTGTTTATCTTGACGATATTATAATCGCAACGAAGAATATTAAGGATCATCTCAGGAAATTTGACTTACTCTTACAAAAGCTTAGTGATGCTGGATTAAAAATTAAACTTTCTAAATGCAAATTTTGCTTTAAGGAAATACATTTTTTAGGCCACAAATTAAGTTCTGATGGTATTCACACCACTGATGACAAAATACAGGCAGTGAGAAATTTTCCTGAACCCACTACGACTGACGAAGTTAGACAATTTTTAGGTCTGGCTGGGTACTATAGGTCATTCGTACCACAGTTCTCTCATATAGCCTTTCCTCTATTCCAACTACTCAAAAAAGATGCTGTATTCCAATGGGAAGAAGAACAAAAAAGGGCATTTAACAATCTAAAAATTAAACTAACAAATGCACCTTGTTTAGCATATCCGGATTACACAAAATCATTTCTTATTTGTACAGACGCATCAGTTAAAGGATTAGGGGCTGTACTGATGCAGGAAGATAAAAGAGGAAAGAATCAACCAATTGCATTTGCCAGCAGACAAACAAGAGGTGCGGAGAAAAATTATTGCACTACAGACTTAGAGGCACTTGCAGTGGTTTTTGCATTACAAAAGTTCGAGATTTGGTATATGGTTACGAAATCCACTTATTCACCGACCATAAACCACTGGTGGGTATGTTTAAAGAAAAACTCCTTTCTGGGAGGAGAGCAAGATGGAAGTGTACAGTTGAAAACTACAATGTACAAATTCATTATATACAAGGTAAAATGAACATAGTAGCTGACGCATTATCTAGGAACCCGAACACAATTCAGGTCGCGGCGTTAGATCTCAAAGGAAATATCCCAAACCACGAGGATATCGCAAAGGCACAAAGACTTGACCCAATATGGTCTAAAGTAAAATACAAGTTAGAAAGTGGAGATGACATACAATTACCCAAACTGCATGTCCCACTTGAACAATTCACAGTGGTCAATAATACATTATACAAAATTAACTCTAAACAACCACAGCGCCAAAGAAATACTAACCAGTTGGTAGTACCTAATGACATGATACCCCAAGTATTACGATTGATACACGACAGCCCACATGCAGGACATCCTGGAAAGGATAAGACATTCAGCCAAGCCCAGCTATTATATTACTGGCCTTCATTACGAAAAGATATAAACAATCATATAGACAGATGCGAATCATGTGCGAAACACAAAGGATACCCAATCACACCTGCACCGATGGGTAATTACCCTGTACCACATCAACCATGGGACGTTGTCGCTGTTGATTTACTCAAGATGCTATTATCATACAATAATAACCTATATTTATTCGTTGCAACGGATCATTTTTCCCGTTATGTCATTTTAACTCCAATTAAAGATAAGACAGCAGAGACAGTAGCAAAGGCAATAACAGATAATGTAATATGTCGCTTTACTACCCAAAAGTTATTAATAAGTGATAATGGAGGAGAATTTAATTCTGAGATCTTACAAGAAATATGTAAACAATACAACATCAAAAAGGTTAACGTTTTGGCCTATCACCCAGCATCGAATGGGTTGGTAGAGAGACAAAATAAAAAGGTATTAGATGTGCTACGACACATTCTCAGTGAAAATTATGCAAGCTGGGATGATTGGATTCCCAGAGTAGAGGCCTCACTTAATGGGTCTATAAATAAATCCATCGGTGACACACCACATTTCATTATATATGGCACAGATAAAAAATTACCATATGAGCTCCTAGAAGGTGACAGCATGCCTATATACAATTACGATGATTACTCTAAACTCCGTTTACGTGAATTCCAGGACATTCACAAAAGAGTAAAAAAACAATTACCGATGTCCAAGGAAGAAATGACGGAGGCATTTAACAAGAAGGCAAAAGATTCACCTATCAGCTTAGGAGACATTGTTTACGGTGTCATTCATACGAGAGACAATAAAATATCCCCAAAATTTGAGGACCCATACAGAGTAATTAACATAAAAGCAAACAAAGTTTTAATTAAGTCACTTTCAAGTGGCGAGGAGAAACAAGTTCATATTGACCATTTAAAACGAGTTTCAAGGGAATTATCACATAATTATTCAGCCTCGGATACAACCGAACAGGTGGACGTACCTCAAGAAACCAAGCAAGAACACAACAATGATTACAAAAAGAAATTAAGGTCATATACCAAACAATCGAACATAGGTGCAACTGTTCCAATAAAATCTACAGTACATCATTTACGAGAATTAAATATCATTTAAACTCCTTCTATAAATGAAATAACAATCAACCGTAACGCACATCATCACTATCATCGACCACAGCATTATAGGAAATTAATAGATTTTTTTTTTTTCGGTAGGTTACGATGAAGGGACTTATGCTATGGATTCTCCTCTACATAGCAAGAGGATATGCGCACTTAGACCCCAAACATATAGTACGACAAGGATGCCTCATAGCTCCAACGGCCACGACTACAATCGTTAAGGACGTCATGAGTACTGAAATAAGTCTAGATTACTTGTATGACTTACCTACTTATCTAGACAGACTTGCGACGCCGATGCGAACTCTGGACTTCATGATAGGAAATTATGTTTCACAAGCACATAACACCAAGAAAGTGAATGAAATGGTAAAGTTAGCGAAATGGAAACTAGAACAGGTGAAGTCAACTATGCTCATCATGATCCAAGATCTCCCATCTTATGGAACGGAGGTACTGAGCGACAGGAACAACATCACCCGTACTCGCCAAAAGCGCGGTTTGTTCGACTTGGGCGGCGCAGTTCTTGGGAACATCTTTGGATTGGCTACAGAGGATGACCTTAAAGAAATAAACAACAAATTTAATAAGATAGCTCAGGTACTAACATACCAAGATAAATTCATCACAGGACAGAACTCAGCAATGAAGACAATTGTGAAAAATCTGAAACAAGCAGAAAACGTAGCTCTCGAGAGTGTAGATAAAATAATGAATTAGAGGGAAATGTTACCCTTTTCCAGCACTTCTCCAACATCACAGAACATATTGACACGATTCTACTACAATTAGAGAACACTAGAGATCGTTTCAGGGCACTTATGCAAGGAATTTCGAATGCTGGTGATGGCAAGATCACAATTGACTTACTCCCAGTTCATCAGCTACGTCAGATAGTTAGTCAAGGCATACATAAACATAAATTGAAGCCGTTGTTCCGCAGTAGGGAATTTATGCAATACTACCCGTATTTAGAAGCAACACTAACACCAACATCAGTGGTAGTTCATGTACCATTCATCACTGAAGACCTGTTCACAGTATACCAAATACACCCCTTCCCCTATAGAAATAACAACACTTTGGTCATCATCAACATCAACACAGACACCGAACTCATCATGGTCTCCAAGAGACGGGACACTGTCACTTTCGCAAGTGAGTCAACGATTGAACAAAAGTGCCGCACATCCTTACATGCTGTTCATCTTTGTCCTGCGTACATTTTCACGTTTCAGCCTACTGATACAGTCCCTTGTGAAATGGCTATCATCAGAAATGACAATATTCATCATCATTGCAACTTCACTATTGCTCCAGATAAACTTGTACACCATCAACGCATTGGACACTCACAGTTTTTTTATTTCCCTCATAACACATCAGTTTACATAGTGTTACGGAACAGAGAAAGATAATGTACACTTTAAGTGAGAATACAAAAAAAATCACTACTGTCCCGTAAAGTTCCAGGTTCAAAACAAAAGAGTTAGGTAAAATTACAAGTTAAAGTTTAATGCTCAAACTAACAACAAAACATTCAGGACTCATAAGGATAATGTAATGGCAAAAACAGGTTAAATATATGGTTAACTGCAATAGCCTCTATTAACACGAAATTAGCATGAGTAAATTTATCTAAGTCAGCCCTGATGAAATGAAAAACACTGGGTAATGCTCAGTTAATGCAAGATAAATAATTACAGATACAAACTATTATTACCACTGGCTGACAAAATGAATTCTACACAATTTACAAAAACTTTCCAGGCCTAAGAATTAACCTTATGCTATACAGTACAAGAACAAAATGCAACAACACTTATACTCAAATCACACAGCTGCTAGATGGTTGGAGACTTCCTGAGAAATTCACAATAATAATAACTGTACAGGGGAGGACAGAGATGTGAACAAAATGAGGAGCAGATCTAAGTGGCAATGATGCAGAGACTGAGCTCATTATATAGGGGCCAGCAGAGCTTGATACAACTTGTAAGAAGGACGTGCAAATGAAGCCATGGGGACAAAGAGCTAAAAATCCCGCACTGAATAACAGAAAGGACGACTTACTCTACTATAATGGTAGAAGGGGGGGACTGAGGCAGAACACGCTCGTGATCAAACATGCAGCATACTGTGCGTTAAAATTACACAAAGGATAATGAAATCATTGGCTATGTAACACCTCCCCACAAAGAAAAAAGAAATTTACAAAGGAAATTTCTTATTACTGTAAAACAATCTGTATAGGGCATTACAGAACATGCAAAAGTCTTTCCTAATGTTACAAAACATGAGATCTCCCTAGCACGTTCAGTCATAGGTACTTGCCAGTATCCCTTTAACAAATCAAACTTACTTATGTACCTAGCCTTTCCGCTCTTGTCTATGCAATCTTCCACACGAGGGAGAGGGTAAGTGTCTGTTTTGGTGATCTGATTAACACATCTGTAGTCGATGCAAAGCCGCTGTGACCCTGGCTGAAAGTGGCGCAACCTGGACTTCTTATCATACCAAGTCTTCATCTTCTCCTGAGCAGCTCCTAAATTCTCTCTCGCCAGCTGTAAAGCAGTGGACAGCCGTTCTTTGAACTTCATCACATACTCCAGCAGGTTGACATCATCTTCCTCCGACAGCCAGCATTCCTTGAGTAACTTAAGGGGTCCTCTTACTTCATGGCCAAACAGTAGTTCAAAAGGTGAGAAGCCCAGTGATTCATTTGGAGATTCTCTTGCGGCAAACACAACGAATGGAAGACCTTTATCCCAGTCTTTCTGATGTTCCAAACAGTATTTCTTGAGCTTCGATTTGAGTGTTTGATGATATCTCTCCAACGCTCCTTGGGTCTGGGGATGGTAAGCTGAAGACGTGATCTGGGTGATGCCCAACTCTTTCCGAGACTGCTTGAAAACATTCGACATGAAATTACTTCCCCGGTCTGACTGTACCTCCTTGGGCAGACCAAACTTTGTGAAGAACCCTAGCATTTCCTTAACCACGTTCTTTGCTGAGATATTTCTAAGTGGAATGGCTTCAGGATAACGAGTAGCCATATCAATCAGGGTCAACACATAAGAAAATCCTGAAGAAGTCTTAGGAAGAGGGCCCACAATATCCACCAACACACGGGTGAAAGGCGCCTCAAAAGGAGGAATGGGAACTAGAGGTGCAACCTTTTCGGTCTGATTACACTTCCCCACAACTTGACAGGTGTGACAAGACTTACAATACCAGGAAACATTCCTGAAGATACCTGGCCAGTAGAAGTGTTTCAAAATGCGTGCCACAGTCTTCCTCACTCCAAGGTGTCCTGCCAAACTGGAATCATGAGCCACTCTAATGATATCCTGCCTACAAACACAAGGGATGACAACTTGATGTACAACCTCCCATTCACAGTCGGCTGATACTGTTGGGGGTCTCCACTTCCTCATAAGTACTCCTGACTTTACATAATAACAAGTAGAAGCACCGGCTGACTCTTCTTCACTGTAAGCAGAGTTAGCTAGACCTTTCAACTCAGGGTCAGCAACCTGCAACTCAACCAACTCTTGACGAGACAAATTATCAACACTATGGGGTACTGCCTCATCTGGTGAGTGGTCCAAATTAGCAAGAAAAGTGTCAGCTAGGATAACATCATCATCATCATTATCCTCTAAATCACCAGTAACTTTAGACTTAGCCCTAGTGACAGCACATGCAGGGAACACATCAGGGACATCACAATCCTGGGACGCAGCCACTGGCTCACTAGACAACTGAGGAGCTGGACACACTTGACTTCCACCAATATCATTTCCAAGTAAGAAAGTTACACCTGACATTGGGAGTGTCTCAACCAACCCAACCATAACGGAACCATTAACAAAACCAGACTCTAAATTCACTCTGCACAGAGGGACAGAGAAGTAATTATTCCCTACACCTTGTAAGATTACAGTTTCATCAGAGGAATTAACATTAGAGCCTAGAACACTGGTCAGCATAAGGGATTGGCAAGCACCTGTGTCACGATATATTTGAACTGATTTCCTGTCATTACTGTCCAGAGGACTGACAAAACCATCAGACAGGAAATTAGCACATGAACTCTTGAGAGTGTCACTCACGTTACTGCTCAAAAGAGGAGCTCCATCATGAGAATTTAAGTTACCCCTCAAAGCAGGTTCAGTTAACTCAGTTAAAGAATTCTGGGAACTCTGAAGGGTGGACACTAGACCAATTGACTGAATATTTAAAGACTCCTTTTTGTTCACATCACGCTGTCTCCTGAAACATTTCTCCGTAGTATGACCAAGCTTACTACAATAAGTACATTTACTTTTCTGAAATCTAGAGGTGAAGCTGGTATTTACTTCCTGAGAAACATCTTTATTCTCTTTCCTGTTACCTGTACTCTGAGTAGAGGCAACGTACTTACTCTCAGCTTTCCCTTTTTCTTTAGAATATCTCTTGTGAGTGAGAACATATTCATCAGCTAAAACTGCAGCATCAGACAAATTATCTATTCTTCTCTCATCAAGATATAGGCTTACATCTTTACTAATACACCTCTTGAAGTCTTCCAGCAAAATCATCTGCTTAAATTTACCAAAATCAGAATCCACATTCTTAGAATTTAACCACTGCACTAACAGATCTTCTTTGATTTTTGCATACTCAACATGGGATTGCTTATCTTGCTTATAAGTTGTCCTAAATTTTACTCTATAGGCTTCAGGAACAAGCTCATAGGCCTTAAGAATCAAGCTCTTAACTACATCATAATTATCAGATTGATCCTGAGGCAAAGATGCATAAGTTACTTGAGCTTTACTGGTGAGAACAGTTTGAAGGAGTACTGGCCAATACTTTTTAGGCCAATTAAAACCTGTAGCTACCCTCTCAAACAACTGAAAATACTTTGTTAAATCAGATTCATTAAAAGGAGGGACAAGTTTAACATTTTTAGCCACATCAAAATCATCAGAGCTAGATGATCCAGTTCCACCTTGTTTCATGCGATACTCATGGTCTGCCTGAATCCTAGCTAGTTCAATTTGTGCCTGAGCCTGTATCTGTGCCTCCTGAATCCGAGCCTGAGATTCAGCCTCCTTAGCATTTGCTTGAAATTCAGCCTCCTGAATACGAGCCTGAGACTCCGCCTCCTTAGCCTGAGACTCCGCCTCCTTAGCCTGAGACTCAGCCTCCTTAGCACGTGCTTGAAATTCAGCCTCCTTAACACGAGCCTCCTGCAGGGCTAGCTGTAACTTAGCTAATTCAATCTGCGTTTGCTCATTTGGAGGAGTTACATTAAACAAGCTTTTATTAATCATGCAAACAATTTGATCTTTAGAATGATGAGAGTGAACTGCAATTAACAATTGTTGAGCAACAAGCTTAAGTTCATTCTTTGTTCTGTTTTCTACATCACACACTGTTTGCACATTTGACAAAAAATCTTTGGCTTCATCAAGTGTAGTAATAGTAGACATCATGAATAAGTAACAGTCACAAAATATCAAGCAATATCCTTATGATAATATCCTGAATATCCTGATATGAGGTCGCCAAATTTATGTTACGGAACAGAGAAAGATAATGTACACTTTAAGTGAGAATACAAAAAAAATCACTACTGTCCCGTAAAGTTCCAGGTTCAAAACAAAAGAGTTAGGTAAAATTACAAGTTAAAGTTTAATGCTCAAACTAACAACAAAACATTCAGGACTCATAAGGATAATGTAATGGCAAAAACAGGTTAAATATATGGTTAACTGCAATAGCCTCTATTAACACGAAATTAGCATGAGTAAATTTATCTAAGTCAGCCCTGATGAAATGAAAAACACTGGGTAATGCTCAGTTAATGCAAGATAAATAATTACAGATACAAACTATTATTACCACTGGCTGACAAAATGAATTCTACACAATTTACAAAAACTTTCCAGGCCTAAGAATTAACCTTATGCTATACAGTACAAGAACAAAATGCAACAACACTTATACTCAAATCACACAGCTGCTAGATGGTTGGAGACTTCCTGAGAAATTCACAATAATAATAACTGTACAGGGGAGGACAGAGATGTGAACAAAATGAGGAGCAGATCTAAGTGGCAATGATGCAGAGACTGAGCTCATTATATAGGGGCCAGCAGAGCTTGATACAACTTGTAAGAAGGACGCGCAAATGAAGCCATGGGGACAAAGAGCTAAAAATCCCGCACTGAATAACAGAAAGGACGACTTACTCTACTATAACGGTAGAAGGGGGGGACTGAGGCAGAACACGCTCGTGATCAAACATGCAGCATACTGTGCGTTAAAATTACACAAAGGATAATGAAATCATTGGCTATGTAACAATAGTCTGTCCAGATATACCACCATCTCATACATCAGCATCAGGATTATACATAGCACCAGACTACTGTGCGGTATTTACACCAGCCATGTCTACTTTATCCACCATCAATCACTATGCCATTCTCAATCATACACACAAACATTTCCACCCACTGCCTGATATGAACTTAAACATGAGCACAAGTATTAAGCTGACTTCACCTAAGTTTGAAACTATGCAGCTGATCAATGAAACAATGATGCCCTGGGAAGATTTGAGTTTGAGTATGTTCAACCCATATTATGTGTATAGCCCAGCACCTACTGTCTTTATAATCGTCTGCATTGTAGTTGCAGTACTGCTGTTCGCAATGCACAGAATGCATGCAAGAATTGCTAATTTGGAGTCATTATTTAGTGGGGGGAGAGTTAACATCACAGTTAACCACCCTGAATGAAGTGTATATATTTTGTATATAGTATTAATTATATATATATATATATAAAATACAAAGAAGAATGACCCATATATGGCAGACCAGTACCATTATCTTTAAATGAAATATTAATAACTCTTACCATAATCTTAATTTTAAACTATTTTTTATTCTTGCATGTATGCATTTCACTGTAATAACCCAAGTACATACTGTATTACAGTTAAATAATTTACTTTAATGCATTTATTCAAATATGTATACAACTTGTTTAAAATGTAATATTACTAAATAATCACTATTTACTATGAATAATATATGTATACAATATTCATTCAATTATGTTACTTTTACAATATTATGTATTTCACTTAATTAGCTTATAAGTTCATTATAATGTGTATATAATATGTATTAATATGTTAGGACTATTAACTGTCGATGGTACGCCATTTTCGCGTGACCGAGCAATGTATTATAATTACAAATCATAATAGATAGATAAATAGATAGATAGCCCTATGCAAGCCTGGGAAAAGGAAATGACAAGTTACACTGAGGAAAAGCTGACGACAGATTACGAAGTAGCCAGTAAGGAGATGATGCAGTTAGTTGTCAGCAGTCCAACCATGAACAAAGACCTAGTGACCATACACACACATACACACATACTCACACACTGGCTGCTAGAACTTTCCACTCACAAGGAACACACGCGACACACCCCTGCTACACCAGAATTTAGGAAAGAGAGCTCAGAAGGAGACAAGCCTTAGAACAGGCAGGTCAGAAAAAGAAAGGGCTTAGCAACTTGAGAGAGAGAGAGAGGGAGCCAGAGCGAGACAGAGAGATAGCTAGCGGGACTCTATACTTCGCTCTGTGTGAGAGACTTGTTAATATTTCCAGGACAAATAAAAATAGTCCCATACTAGTCTTTACCTCTCCTGTCACTACATGACAAATGGGAAGCTACTCCAAGATATAAAAACCACTCGTCCACAAGTCTAATATATATATAACTCAACCACAAAGGAACCACAAAGTCTTTTATGACATTTTCATTTTATGACAGAACAACGTTGGCGTTTGCTAGGTACGGATGGAGCCTCAGTCACACTGGGTAAGACAGGAGAAGGAGTTTGGTCGGTGTGGACATCTGCCACCACAACAGAATTGTGCAAGGCATCAGCCACGGAAATGTGGGGAGAAACTGCAAGTTTAGAAGGTGGGCGAGGTTCAGTCTCACAAACAGTACTACCCTTGGGGACATCAATCTGCAAATCACTAGTCGAAGCAGAGGGCACTGCAATGGGTTGAGGCTTCCTCTGAGATACAGGGCGCCGCACCGACACTCCAGAAAGGACAGCAGCGTAAGTAACTCCCGGCTGGAAAAAGCGAGTCTGGGCTCTCTTCTTAGCTTCAGGAAATGAAACCCTCTCGGTTGTTCTAATAGACAAAATCTCCTTTTCCAGGCAGTAGCGAGGGCAGTTTTTAGAATTTACAGCATGAGAACCCCCACAGTGATAGCACTGAAGGGGTCCTGGACGGTCATTGGTATGACTTAGTCCACCACAGGAGACACATACACCAGGAATGCCAGTCTGTGCACGGCGGCAAAAGCGGCTGACATGCCCATATCCCTGGCAGTGGAAACAGCGCTTTGGGGTTGGTATGTATGGTTTCACCGGAAGTGATAGCCAAGCCAACTTCACAGAGGCAGGCAAGGTCAATCTGTCAAATGTTAGGAACAAGGTCGGTGTAGGGGTCAAGACACCATCTACCTTCTTCTGCAGGCGCTCTACATTTACCACACCAGCAGATCGCAGCTCCTCCAACAATCGCGCCTCCGAGTACCGGAGGAGGTCATGACAAAAAATTACTCCTTTACATCTGTTAAATGTAGCGTGTGGAGTGCAGGAAACCACTGTTCCAGAAACTGAGGTCAAAGACATCAGCCGGGAACTCTCTTCCAGTGAGGAGACCTCATTAAGGATGCTTCCATCCCCCTGAGAGGAAATTTTTGGCTCTCTCTTACAAGCTGCTAAAATTGCATGGTATAACTCAAAAATATCTATCTCTTTCACTGATCCACCTACAGAGGAATTTAGGACTAGATATTTTGTGAAAGACTGTGGCACCATGTTTTCTGGGGAGAGCTCCATAGCCAAACCAACCCGACGGAAGTTCCTCCTACTCCCAGCAGAACGCTGGGGAACAAGAGGAACGTCCCCAGGGGCCTGGAAAGGCTCCAGGATGGCAATAAGTGAGGAGTCCAAAGAATGTCCGGGTGCAGAGCCAGCGTCATCAACAGAGTTATGAATATTCGTTGCCATATTTTGCCACAAAATAACTTCATTCCCCCACCCCTCCACCCTCCACGGAGCCCAACAAGGGGAGGTCATATGCCATGGATAACACCACTGGCGACCCCAGAGGTAGCGGGAGAGTATACGTGGGTAACCACTCGGGGACCTGGGCAAGGGTGACACCAGGACGATAGGAGACACCAGGCCCCCCAGTGCCCACTTGACCCTAGCCAACACATGACCAGCCGATTGACCTGGTCGGGCCCAACCAGGCCGCCCGTCTAGCCAGAATAAGGGACCAAAGAGGTGTATTGCTAGCTGCAGGGCGCATCGTGCAGCATCGCTCAACCTCCAGGACTCCCGTCTCCTAGTATTACGGGACGCCACGCACGGCAAACATGTGGGGAGGTAACAGTCTCGCCCTAGGTGGCAAATGGGCAGGGACTAACATCACCAGCAGACCTCCTCCACCAGTGATGTAGGGGGTGCTTGGTCCACGTGACCGACAGATGCCGAACCCTACAAAGGTAGGCGTGCCTCCAAAGTAGGTGGCACCGCCAACCACGCTTCAAGCCCCGCCACCACGTCAAGGTGACCCCCCTCAGCGGGGCCGTGGGGTACGGGTACAGGATATGCTTGTGCTTGTGGATGAATTGAAGATAGACAGGATACGGGTGTGGGTGTAAGTGTGGGATGCAGCCAGAGGTGATCGTGGACAAGGAAGGGGTGTGGGTGGGCAGAGTGGTAGATAGGGGTAAAACGGCAAACGACCAAAGCCATTAACATGGAATGGAATGCCATATCATAAATTATAAAATGTGACATAACTGAAGCGGGAGTGCGTTACATACTGCAAGACCTATTATTGCAATAATCAATTTCTGTGTGATAAACAGAGATAGAAGGTGACATAAGAGATAAGCTGCTGGATAAGCCAAATAAAGGAGACAGGAAGGGAATTCACATAAAAAGAATATTAGCACGAGACCAACATAGAGAAAACAAATGTTATTAGACATGCAAGAGACTGGTCAGCACGAACACATCTATTGATCCTTAAGACTGGACGATGGCACACACACACACACACACACACACACATTGTACTGTCACGTACACTTCAAGTATAAAGCATAATTTAATTTTATCCTACTACCAGTACATGCCTCTTATTTTACTGATAGTTTTCCTTGTTTTCTCCGGTTAGACAACCTATACATACCTGTACAGTCATCAGTTATCAAGCTTGAATTTTTCTCAGGTAGCCAGTCCTGCAGCCACCACACAGCACTATCATTCGTCTCGTACCAACCGTATCCTCGTTGGCATAACCTTCTGCTATCTCCAACTTATTCACTTTGGGAAACTATTCACACTGGAGGTTACACATAACATTCCTCAATCCCATCATTATGACGGTGCTCTTCCAAGTTGAATAAATGTTATTCATATGGTAGTAGCAACATTACATGAATATGCTGCCCTCCAGCTGAAGGGGGCTTATAATGTCTTTTAAGTCAACAGGAATACGACCCCCTACTCCCCGCCCTCCCCCAAAAGTAGAGAACATTTTCATACTGAAAAAGAGAGAGAGAGAGAATTCACAGTCAGTATGCCAACGAAATAACTAAGAGAGGCTCACTACGAAGTTTCCTGTGACAGAGATAATATTACTATTGTACGAGTAGAAGAATTTACATGGGTCTTACATCTTTGTTACAGAACTCTATAAATAATAGTAATGAAGGGACAAGAGGCAAAATAAATCGTCTAAGGAGAAATGTTAAGAAATCCATAAAGCAAACCAGTATGCAACCCTAAGAGAACAAAATTAATAATAATAATAATAAAAATGGACTCGCAAATTCATCATAATTTCTCCCCAAGGATGCCAATGTCTGGCACAAAAACATGGCCTCTGCTGAATGGCTGATGAATATGGTGATTGCCTATGGCCCCTGCCTCCTACCTCGCTTCCCACCAACTCCTATATACTCCCTTGTCACCTGCCACTCACACAGGTTACACTACACCACCCTCACCCACCTTCCCACCTCTCTGTTCTACGTGTTTCGCCTTCCACTTACTATCGGGCCATCTCCAACAATCATTGTCTATCATTCTCCCCACCATCCACTCACTCACCTCACAGCTACGGTCTAACAATCAACCATCCACCAAACCTCCCTGGCCGTGTTCCTATCTACATGCCAGACTTTATTAGATCTTTAACCTCTTCTACATATCAGTTTGTTCTTGGGACCCCAGAGATTATACTTCACATAAGGGGAATCTCTAGTACTGAAGGGTTAACGAAACTGCATCGAATCCCTTCAGTTCGAGAAATCTCTCCTAAGCTGAATAACATCGTCTGGAAGTTAGAAAAAAAAAATCACAGATGATAGTAGCGAAACTTTGGTGTCTGGTGGCTTCGCCTTCATTAAATCCTTCATTGCTAGATGCCCTCCATAAACTGAACATAACTTGCTTGAGTTAGTAAGAATATAAGTAAATAAGTTGAAATATATGAACATATAAAAAAGTCGGCGATTTCAATGAGTTAAATCCCTCATTCCTACACGCCTTTCATATATTATTCAAGCTACGCTCAAACTATATTATCCAGTTTAAAAGACATATGTTGTACTGAAGAGCTATGTCAAAGCTATGCTCAACTTTAGTGAAAAAAAAAAATCAACAAAGTCATCTGGTGGCAGCAAGAACAAAATGCAAAACATATTAGTGGATTCAATGAGTTAAACTGCTATCCCAGCCATCTGTCTTTCACTTAGTAACCTCACTTCCCCCACCTCGTTTTCAAGATTTATGTATTACCACCCAAAACGTGTATTTACTTTTGGACAAGCCTACTCATTATCCACAACCCACATTGCCATAACACCCATCATCCACACTCAAGACGAATCCACCACCTCACCAGCAGCCACACCTCATTCTTCAGTAATATCCGTGTCATTGTCAAGTTGGTGTAGTTTTTCTGTGAAGTAAATAGCATTCAACTAAGAGGTGGTTAGGCCTGTGAGATAGAGACAGGATTTCGCGAGCTTGCGTGGCGTGTGCAAGAGTGTGTGGTCCATTTCGCTGGGAACGATGTTGATAGTTCCCCCACTTTTATGCTGTTTCTGACTTATATCTTCCACTTTTCTTACGTAGGGTGATGAATTAATAGCATACACATGGCTTGGTACACGCGAAGGGTGCTAAGAAAAAAAAAAAAAAACTATGATTAGAATGTGTTTAAAAGGCACCTAGAATGTTCCTTAAACGGGTGAAAAAGATTGCCAGGATTGTCAGAACAATGAGGCGGGCCAATGACTAAAAGACTTTTATATGTGCACAGACTTCTTAATTTTTCCCAGTATTTATTGCATGGCAAATTTCGTAGGTTAATAAATTAAGGATCATCCATTAGCCACATGGGTCTATTTGATACACAGGTAATAATCAATGGCGTTCATAGTGTAGAAACATGGTTTAGGTGGAATAAGACACTTAAGATGCTCATGCAACTCGTCTCGAATGCTGCAGAAGCCTTCACTTGTATCACAGTATCACAAACTGCCTGGCAGGAATTACAGAGATTCAGACGCAAACTTGCCTCAAAATCTCTCATTGCCTGTGGGTTAAAATAGTCTCCAGTAATCTAATCATGACGACAGAAATTCTTGTCATCTTCAAACGAGTTTATTCTGTTCAGCAGTGGCCTCTCGTCGTCTAAGACATAAAAAAGACAATAAAACAGTTTCCATTAAAGGCGTCCATTACTAAGTAGTGTAAAAAACAGTCATTTTACGGTTCAATATAGCAGTAAACTTTTGTTCACCCCAGGATCCACTTAACTGCAGGTCTCCACAATTCACTCCACCTGTCCTTCCATCCTTTACTACTTTCAAAATGATGACGTTTTGTTACCTCAGCAAAGAAGGTTATGTTTTCACCCCTGTCCGTTTGTTTGTTGGTTAGTTGGTTGGTTTGTGAGCAAGATTACAGAAAAACTACCGGACGGATTTCCACGAAACTTGGTAGAAGAATGGGCCTTGACCCAGAACAGACTCCTTTAAATTTTGGTGCGGATCCGGATAAAGGTGCGGATCCAGGATTTTTTTCCCTTTTCTTTAACATTGCTAGATAGGGAATTTTTCGACATTTTTGTAATGTTTTCAGTGAATATTGCATGGATGTTGATGGCGGAGGTATGCGCTCCACTGACTGCCATTCTAGTTTCATGTTTTTGTTATCTCCATTTAATACAAACTAACGGCGAGGAAGCTTCTCGCAGTGAAGGGGATATCTCCATTTATAATCTACCACTGTGAATTAATTGTCAAAATCTAAAGGAAATCGTGATATGGCACCTAATTTAAGATAAAAACAAACGTATCTTGCTGAAGGGATAAGTCATTCCCTCTCCCATACTTGCCGCCATCAGCTCCAGACAACCCCCCTCAAAAATAACAGGTCCATCCCATGGCTGATCCTCAACGCTTCCACTAAGTTTGATCCAAACCAGATCAAAAGTGTTTTAGTTATTTTGTTCATACACAGACACACGAGTTGACCTTTGATCTTGCCCTGTGTCCGCGACCTTTAGTTGAGTATTTTAGTAGTGACACCCTTCGTTTTTACCTTACCCTTAGCCATGCCACTGTGTTTGATCTTACCTGGATAATAAAGATGCCTTTGCTAGATGAAACTATGACCTAGCACTGTGATCTGGATCTTTTGGTAATAGATCAACCCCTTGGCGAACCGTGAACCCTTCCAACAAATTTGGTTAAAACTGAATAAAAACATTAGTTACCACATTCTGTTTATAAATGCACACACGCACAAGCAAGCGCACTCACACTCAGTCGCACGCACACATACGCCCACGTGTGAGTCAACAAAACAACACCTGCTCTCGACTCAGCCAGCGCGAGGGTGGTAAAACTTTAATGTGTTAGTAGAGATAAATGCGGCTGACTTGATCAGAATAACAGGCGGTAGACTGGGTGATCAAAGTATATTCCGTTGACCCTATGAGACGTCTCAGCAGGATTTTACTTTCCTTCGGGGTAATTCTTCTCAGTTTTTCCCTGCAAGTTGTTATGCCGGAGGGAGGGTTGGATGGGGAATGAGCTTCAATTTACTCCCCATTAATTATAATCTTATTTTGTAGAGACAATAGAGACGGACTTTCTCGCTTGGATTTTAAGTTTTGTCTGGTCTGTGTGGTCATTATCTGGTGTTCTTTTGTACCTCCCTCTCCCTAACACACACAGAGAGACAGACACATGACAAAGAAAGAAAGAGACAGCAAACTACTCTTAGAAAGAATCAGAGAAAGAAACAGACCCCCCCCCCTCATCACCACCACCACCACCACACCAACCCGCCCTCCCTCACTCAGGCCATCAGCCCCATAGGCCACAAAAAGGTGGGTCGAGTGAGTCAGGGTGGCCATTAACCACGAATCTCGCTCACGGGCACAGTTTTTGCCACATCACCTTCATACATTTACCTGAATTATACTTATTATTATATATATTTTTTCTGTAATAAGACGGGCAATTTGGGAGGGAGTTGAGGCCAGCAAGTGAAGGATAAATAACGAAAACGTTATGTTGAGAAAATTGAGCTGAGGTCAGCATTTCGGAACACTGGCGTAGCCATGGCGTGGGGCTCCTCCCCCTCCAGTCAGACGCTTGGCTCTACCACTGGCACCTCATATGGAATTTCAAATGAATTAGTTTGTGTACATTGTCCCATAGGTTTTCCCCTAGAATAGGGATTGGCCGCACCTTGGGTCCCCCCATTTGTGGAGGCCAGACTCAAGGCCACAAGCTATCTAAGTGTCCTGGCCTGACTACGCTACTGGTTCGGAGATTATGTTTGTTTACAATACTACTGTGATGTCGATAAATTTGTGTTAAGAAAGTACGGTTACGGTCAATAGTTATGACGAGATGGCGATAAATTCTTTGGTCAACAATTCTGGACTGACGGTATAGCAATGCTATGAACGTGAAGTGTATGCACTTGAGAGGTTCAAACACCACAGTGGGAACCATTTACTACATTGGGTGGTAACCATACAAGCAACAAATGTAGCTTCAACCGGATGTGGTCCAGTGGGTCTAAATCCTTGGGATGTTTGAGGTTCGTTACTTACATATTCTAACACCACTCAAGGAAATTGGACCGGTATACTTTACCTATAATATCTGGACTTACCTAGTCCAGGCTTCCTATATTGTAGATGGGACAATGCAGGTATGGGTGGATGGATGGATGGATGCAAAGATGTGTAGAATACTTTATGGAGTTGAAACACTCAAATTTACTGTGTACTCTCAGGAGTTAGAGTTGAAATTGTTCTTCAGTGGGTTGGATGACCATAATAAATGAGCAAACTTCTCAGACACAGATGAATCACTTAAGCTGGTACCTAACTATAACATTCTGTACCTCATCGCTTTGGTCAGTTTCGGGGACTAAAATCCACCAAGGGTAATATTTGCACTGGCATCATTGGGTGACCCAGGTATGGCAATGTTTCGTTCATGTTTCACAATGTCATGTGCTGTATGTGCTGTGGTACATATTTGTACTGTAATTTAATGTTTATTTCAGGAGTTTAGGAGTGTGATAACCAGTGACCTTCAGATATCTATATGCATTTGTTTAGTGTTTGGAAATTGTGGTATGTGTGTGGAAGCCATATTTAAATCATCATCGTGATCAACATCGTCGTCTTCGTATTGAACACCCTAACCCTGCCCTCAGCTATGCCCCCACCCACACGCAAAAAAAAAAAAAAAAAAAAAAATTGTGTGTAACTAAGATCCAGAAAAAGAGAGAGAGAGAGAGAGAGAGAGAGAGAGAGAGAGAGAGAGAGAGAGAGAGAGAGAGCTAAAGCACTGAGGTAGTATGGCTGTCAACAGACTGCCCTGGTAAATGCACAGCACAATGATTCATAGCCTACACCATTCAGGCACTTTGACATCGAGTTTATTTCACAAGCAAACCCCGTCCGTTGGACCGCACACTTTTATTTATTTTTTGTTCTCTTTAGATACGGCAAACAAATACTTGCGCGGTGATTATTATGTAGGTAAAATGTCTTATATAAAACTTCGTAAATTCGGAGCTGAGAAAAATCTGCACCTTTCATCTCATTCGGCATGTAAAGAAAGTTCCTCATTAATATTTCAGACATAGGCACTGTTAACGCTAATAATACTTAGTGTTTTTTGTTCCCCTAACAAAATATATTCCGATCATGGGAACGAAAAAGTCAACAATCTTTTTCTTTAGAAATCTGTAGCGATGACGGGTGAACCGAGCCACACCCATAATTCCTGCGAAAATCACCAGCACAAACAGCACCATCACCATCACCTCCACCACCACCTCTAACACCATGATCACGACCACCATCACCATCACCACCACCACCTGTAACACCATCATTACAAAAATACCACAATCATCTCTAACACCATTACAAAAAAAAAAAAAAAAAAAAAAAACACGACCATCACTCTCGCCACGCTGCTACCTGTACTACACTCATTATCACCACCAGTAAATACTTACATCACCACACCCATTATCACCACCATACTCACCACCGCTACCACTTCCATCACCATTACCACAGACCACTAAACTTTATATCATACCAGCCGCTACCGTCTGTTAGTACTGGGAAAGCTACATTTTTCCCGTCTGGTCACTGTGGCTGGCAGACGAAGTTGACTGACATGGGACCCGAAAATAAAAGTACCTTAAGGTATACGCTGATTTTCCTGGCAGTCGTGAAAAAATCTCTCTCTCTCTCTCTCTCTCTCTCTCTCTCTCTCTCTCTCTCTCTCTCTCTCTCTCACACACACACACACACACACACACACACACAGTGCCCTACTCCCACACACTCACCATTGGCCAGGCTACACCTTTCAGAAGTATAGAAACACATTTCCGCCATATAAAGCATACATTAATCTGCACGAACATCCAAACTGCTGATGTAAGCGATTCATATAATAATGCTGGTTCTGTAGTGGTATAGTATAAACCTAAAGGCTTTGGTATTTCATTCCGGCTGTCTCCTGATGATGGTAATAAGGAAAGAGAAAACTTAGGTGCTCACAAGGCTAACGCGCTTGAATATTCGAATAGCGAGTCAGTGCTTCCTTATGTATATGAACAGCATAAAATCTAGTTCATTTCACCGCTGGTATTTACTGCCTATTTGGTGTTATAATGTTCATCACGAGAGCCACTCAACTTCTGCCTCTCGTCAAAACCTCCCCGCTGTAAAAAAAAAAAAAAAAAAAAAAAAAAAAAAATCCCGCTACAATACTTAATTTGTTGTGCTTCGATCCGGCTAATAATGTCCGGGGCTTGGCCAGGTGTGGAGATAAAGTCTTGAAGTAATGAATTAGTTTTTGCCTACGAGCCTATGGTCAGTGAATGGTAAACCTGTGTCAGGGATATTGGTGGTGAATGGTAAACCTGTGTCAGGGATATTGGTGGTGAATGGTAAACCTGTGTCAGGGATATTGGTGGTGAATGGTAAACCTGTGTCAGGGATATTGGTGGTGAATGGTAAACCTGCGTCAGGGATCTTGATGGTGAATGGTAAACCTGTGTCAGGGATATTGGTGGTGAATGGATATTGGTGGTGAATGGTAAACCTGTGTCAGGGATATTGGTGGTGAATGGTAAACCTGTGTCAGGGATATTGGTGGTGAATGGTAAACCTGTGTCAGGGATATTGGTGGTGAATGGTAAACCTGTGTCAGGAATATTGGTGGTGAATGGTAAACCTGTGTCAGGGATATTGGTGGTGAATGGTAAACCTGCGTCAGGGATATTGGTGGTGAATGGTAAACCTGCGTCAGGGATATTGGTGGCGAATGGTAAACCTGCGTCAGGGATATTGGTGGCGAATGGTAAACCTGCTTCAGGGATATTGGTGGTGAATGGTAAACCTGTGTCAGGGATATTGGTGGTGAATGGTAAACCTGTGTCAGGGATATTGGTGGTGAATGGTAAACCTGTGTCAGGGATATTGGTGGTGAATGGTAAACCTGTGTCAGGGATATTGGTGGTGAATGGTAAACCTGTGTCAGGGATATTGGTGGTGAATGGTAAACCTGTGTCAGGGATATTGGTGGTGAATGGTAAACCTGTGTCAGGGATATTGGTGGTGAATGGTAAACCTGTGTCAGGGATATTGGTGGTGAATGGTAAACCTGTGTCAGGGATATTGGTGGTGAATGGTAAACCTGTGTCAGGGATATTGGTGGTGAATGGTAAACCTGTGTCAGGGATATTGGTGGTGAATGGTAAACCTGTGTCAGGGATATTGGTGGTGAATGGTAAACCTGTGTCAGGGATATTGGTGGTGAATGGTAAACCTGTGTCAGGGATATTGGTGGTGAATGGTAAACCTGTGTCAGGGATATTGGTGGTGAATGGTAAACCTGTGTCAGGGATATTGGTGGTGAATGGTAAACCTGTGTCAGGGATATTGGTGGTGAATGGTAAACCTGTGTCAGGGATATTGGTGGTGAATGGTAAACCTGTGTCAGGGATATTGGTGGTGAATGGTAAACCTGTGTCAGGGATATTGGTGGTGAATGGTAAACCTGTGTCAGGGATATTGGTGGTGAATGGTAAACCTGTGTCAGGGATATTGGTGGTGAATGGTAAACCTGTGTCAGGGATATTGGTGGTGAATGGTAAACCTGTGTCAGGGATATTGGTGGTGAATGGTAAACCTGTGTCAGGGATATTGGTGGTGAATGGTAAACCTGTGTCAGGGATATTGGTGGTGAATGGTAAACCTGTGTCAGGGATATTGGTGGTGAATGGTAAACCTGTGTCAGGAATATTGGTGGTGAATGGTAAACCTGTGTCAGGGATATTGGTGGTGGTTTGGGCACCCCTGAGTGATGCTGGGTGACGGACACGAAGGCCACATATTCACAAACTTTATTTACCTTACCCCTTTCAACCTAATAAAATGTATCAGAAAATTCTTGCTATATGCAGACGAATTTTACCAGCTTAGGAGAAACTTTATGAACTGGAGAAGTTAGTTTATCCGTCATTATCTTTTCAATACTTGTGGTCCTTCCTACCTGAATATTATCATCTAGAGATAACAAGAATGAGGTAAGAAAAAACGTGTCCTCGAATCAGTGTGCTCAGGCTGCCGACTCTCTCTCTCTCTCTCTCTCTCTCTCTCTTGTAACCAGATACAAGTACGCAAATGTACCATAGTTTTATCAGACACTCGCCTTACTGCTGTGTCTGTCTGCATCTCTCATTTGTCTCTCTCTCTCTTTTTGTCCCTACTGCCTTCTGTCTGTGTTGTTTTGTTCTGTAACCTAATACAGGCAAACACATTTAGTTCCCCCTCCCCCCCCCCACACACACAGTCCTCGGGGTGAAATCGTAAGCAGTTTGGGGACGGTATCAGGAATGTACATCGAAAGAACGCGAGATCGATCTCATAGCGTGGTAGGGAAAATCTCAGGGGTTTAAATTTTGTTTCAGTATTTTAACAAGTACTCCACAGGCCCCACCGACAAGTCATAATAACACCCTCCCAAATACCATTACATCAGTTGTACACAAGACAGCCCGAGTATGTACTCAGTGTGGATGGAAGTTACTATCACCCAAGTAGTGATATTTGTTGCCATCTACAGCATCAAATACCATTACGCCAGTTGTAAACAAGACAGCCCCAGCATGTATTCAGTGTGAGTTTACTATCACCCAAGTGGTGACATGTGATGTTGATATCTACGGCGTATAGAACTGCTGAGCCTTGGGCAATGGTTTGTCTTGTCAATAACCAAAGTCGGATTCATGGAAATGGTATCTGCTGTATAGTCTCCCATAAAGCGATAATGTTAGCCTTGCTACTACGATGTCGTCTTTTTGCAGTTTGTTTTTGGTCTTACTAAACGATTTTATTGAACTCTGACGAACCCTCTAGTAGTGAAGGGGTTAATGAGGTCTATACCCAACCCCTCCCACTCCAAGTGTCTTTCCAGTGCTGAGAGAAAGTGTCTGATGCAACGACACAGACCTTACCGTGCGGAAGAGGAGGTTAACATTCATTCAGCTGAAGGGAGAAAAATAGCTGATAGGAGGGGAAAGACGAGAGAAGAGCGAGAGAAGAGGCGAAGAGAAAGGGGAAGTTTGAGTACAGGGAGGAAATTGAAGAGGTTAAAGTGGAAGAAGGAAAAAAGGTGACTTAAAGCAGAATATCATCTGAATGGAGAGGGAGTGAAGAAAGTGTTGGCAAAAAGAAGGGGAAAAAGAAGAGGGGAAAAAGTATGATGAAAAATAGAGGGTGAGATAAATACTTCAGTGACAGAGAGGTGAAGAAAACAGAGGAGGAAAAAATGCTTGCAGAGCAGTATCAGATATCCGCAAGCAAGAAGCAGTAACATCTTAGGTATTCATCTACTCCTCAACTCCTTTACTCACTTGAGTAACTTTTTCTATTTCTCCCTCTCTCTTTATCTGGCCCCTCCATAATTGTGACTAATTCCAGCCATTAGTCATGTCCTTATCTTGAATGTTGAATCTCTCGGTATTAGACTCTTCATCTCACACTGTCTGTGTATTCTTGTCTTCAAGTTTACACCATTATATTAAGGATGGTTCTCTTTTAGGTGTCTTTCAAACTGGCCTATATACATCTTGGCACGCGCACACGCGCGCGCCAGCACACAGCACACACCCAGGTCCATACAGACACACACAACACACACACACACACACACACACACACACACACACACACACACACACACACACACACACACACAGTGTAAAGTATGAGGAACAACCTTGGAACTGTATACCTTAACACCACTGTAACAATAAAAATTTAAATATCCATTTATTAGTGAAGTAAAAAGCGATAAATAATAACAAAGGAGGATCGTGTTCCCGTGTGGCCACAGAACTAAACGTTACAACTACCCAAATTAAATGAGTCTTAATTAGTAAATACAGTTAAGCTATAGACAATTAACCCTTTAAGTACAACTGCGTTATATGGTATAGATACCCTTTGGTGAAATAGTCTTAATTGGTAAATACAGTTAAGCTATAGACAATTAACCCTTTAAGTACAACTGCGTTATATGGTATAGATACCCTTTGGTGAAATAGTTATTGAAGGCTATATTTTGATCTTTTTTGCTTAAACATTTTTGATGCTGATAAAACGTGTGGCGTTGGTACGACGAAAGCGAATAGGGCGTCATTGTACTGATGGGGTTAAGGACATAGAAGGAGAACACCATAATACCTGGTAAGTCACAAGGCAGGTGTAAAATGACTGGTGTCAGCAGTAAAATTAATAGTCTCCACATCTCATTGCCAACCTACCCTCCTTTTCATCACGTTACGCCTGTACATCCATTTATCTGTTCCATCTTTGTCCATACAGTAATAATGGTTTACGTCAAACATAAACTAATGTATTTCTACAAATAACAATTTCAGCATGTGGGTCTAACTCTTTCACTTTATTAGGTCCCACCAAGCTTTTTCTTTCTTAACGAAAGTTTGGGCATGGAGAGGGACTGATAGGCAGGGAGGAGGTGCAAATCAAGGGAGGGAGGGAGTGGAGGAAGAGGAGGAGGAGGAGGAAGAGGAGGAAGAGGAGGAAGAGGAGGACGGCGACGACGACGACGACGACGACGACGACAACGACGATGGATGATGATGATGATGAAGAGGAGGAGAAGAGAGATAACGAAGAGGGAGTCAAAGAGGGGGTCAAGCGATGAGGAGGAGGAATGTGAGAGCAAAAGAAAAGGGCGAGGAATAAACAGAGTAGGGAGAAAACAGAGATAATAGAGAGGAGAGGATGGGTGAGATCAACAAGGAAAATCGAAATGAATGTAAAGGGAAAGAAGATAGAAAGGAAAAGTACAAAATATCTAGAAACGGAGGAAGAAAAGACAGGGAGGAAGTTCATTAAAGTATTTGGCAATAGGGTAAGGGGAGAGGAAAAACAAAAAGTGATATCAGAATAAAAAAAAGTAACACGAAAAGGAGTAGAGAAGTGCGCCGTACTCCATGTAAGTCATACTGAGAAGAGACGACGAAGCCGAGTGTTAGCTCAGAGGAAAGACGAACAACGAAACTAGAAAACACCAGAGAGCGAATACAACCGCCAATGTCTTTGCCATTCAAAAGGAATCGGATCCGGATCCGGATCCACCACAAGATATAATCAATTATTTCCTGGCCCATGGCCCACCTTTCCCCTAAATTTCATTAAAATTCATTGAGAACTTTTGGAGATATTTTGCAGGATACTTCGGATCCGGATCCGCCTCAAAATTTAACCATTTCCTCCTTGGCCCATGGCCCACCCTTCCACGAAATTATATCAAAATCCGTTCTTAACTTTCTGAGTAATCCTGCTAACAGATCTGTGGATATAGTATCGGATCCGTCCCAAAATTTAATCAATTCATTCTTGGTGCATGGCTCACCTTTCCAAAAAATTTCATTGAAATTCATTGAGAACTTTTGGAGATATTGTGCTGGATACTCCGGATCCAGATCCGCCTCAAATTTAATAATTTCTTTCTTGGCCCATAGCCCACCCTTCCACAAAACTTCATCATAATCCGTTCATAATTTTTTGAGTAATCCTGCTAACAGACAGACAGACAGGCAAACAAACCGACGAACAAAAAAACAAACAAAGGCAGGCAAAAACATAACCTCCATAAAACTGTAAGGTAAGGTGGGTGGAGATGGGTGGGGAAGACGGGAATGAGATAGTGGTGGTTGGCAGAACAGGGTGGCAGTTATTCACTCTGTAAAAATGGATGCTGTAGGCCCTCTAGTATGAGCAAGAATTTAATTTGAGTGTCTGCAGGTAGACCACCACCACCACAACAACAACAACGACAACAGCAAGACAGTAAGTACGAACGGTTCTTGTACACCTGTTGTCTCACGACTGGTAAAAACTGCGGTGCAAAAGACACAGGAAGAGAAGGAACAGCATAAATTACAGACACGGAGAGGACAAGCACTTGGGTACAAGCACGTGAAACAGGAGGGAATAAAAAACCAAGTCACTTAAAATGAGACATGTAGAGAAGGATAAGTACCATAAGCCACAGAGGCGACAAAATACTATTAAGGTGAGAACCAGAATTTTAGAAAAGAAGGGATGACGAAGGGAGGAGAATAAGAAGTATGGTGTTGGGCGAAAGGGTTGACAAGTAACAAAAAGGACATGTGGTATCTACCTGAAGGGGCGGGTGTTTCTTAAGGCTATCTCACCTGTTGAAATTTTAGCTCATTAATGCACAGGAAGGACGAAATTATTCTCTGTATCTCAGGCTGGACACACGAGAAGGCAGGATAGATGGGGTCAGGGAAGGACGATGAACAGATGAATGGCTGATGGAGAGAACAAGTACAAATGATGAAAAACAAAGGACTGAAAAGATAACTCACTGACAGAAAAGCATAAGTAAAAAAAATAAATAAAATGAAACACGAGGCACAAATGATGTCGAGAAAAATTGGAAGGTTGAAGATATATGGAAAAAAAAGTGTAAATGACGCTAAGAAGTAGAGGGTTACGATAAGAGAAAAAGGATGGTCAGAAAAAGTTGAAACTATTAACAAAAGGTAAAGAAAACAGCAAGAGCTGTAGAACGAAGAAAGAAAAGCACAGGGCTAGATAAAAAGGAGACAGTGAGATAAGTGAAAGATGGTGAAAAATACTGGGAATGGAGAGAGAGAGAGAGAGAGAGAGAGAGAGAGAGAGAGAGAGAGAGAGAGAGAGAGAACTTATATGATATGGTGGAAGTAGGCTAGAGTGAAGGAAGGCGGGCGAAGGTGTGGAGGGCATTTATGGAGGCACATCACCCAAAGTTTGCCTATGAGCACAGTCAAAGGGATCCCGGCAGCACATTTCCGTACCGTAAGGCATTCCAGCAAAGCACGCTAAGTCTGCTCTTCTCAACCTGACCACGCTTAATCTATTTAACTCTAACCCAACTTAACCTGTCCTAGCCTACACTAACATTACTTAAACCATGCCCACCTTACTGTAGCAGCCTAATCTAGCCTTACCTAACCTAGAACCTCATTGAAAAGAAAAGTACCCCAATCACTTCAATATGGAACCTTGCATCCCGGCCACAGTCGGTCGGAGGGAGGGGGTGAGAGGTGGCAAAGAATTATCTTCAGTCCGAGGTCGCACTGATCGCCTTATTCTTGCTACCTGAAGATAATTTTATTTAAGCTACCGTAGGAGTGATATTTCGTACTAAACGGGTTAATCTGCGCTAAGCTCCCTCGTACTGAAAAGTTTCTGATAAACTCACTAAAGCGGCCTGAATATTACCAGATTAACGTGAAACACACGTCATCGGACAGCAGTGTATCGAACTACCGACTGGAAAATTACGTAGTCTGTCATCGTTCCTGGTTGTATTGGACGAGAGGACTGAAACTCCTTGATTACTAATCAAAACATTCTATCTTCGTCACACTGCTGTGTCACTACTTATCGGTCTGGCTGACAGAGCAGACCCGTCGACCAAGCATAGGCCTACGTCTGTTCATCCTACAGGTACAATATATTATGTACAGACGTCGGAATAAGTTCGTTTCCTTTTCCGTGGACTAAGGTGTTTGTAACACTGCTCGATGAAGAGCTATCCCCCCCTCCTCCTTTCCTCATGGTCCCACACTCCCACCCAACCCCCCCCCCCCACTTTCCTCTCCGACCCCATAACCCCACCCGGCACCCTCCATACTCTCGCTCACAGCCAGCTAGGGGTTTGTGTACCTCTAGCACCTCTCTAATTACGTGTAGAACCAATATAGGAATAGTACAGTATATATCATAAACCAACTTAGGAAAAGGTTTACTACACTGTGTGTGTGTGTGTGTGTGTGTGTGTGTGTGTGTGTGTGTGTGTGTGTGTGTGTGTGTGTGTGTGAGAGAGAGAGAGAGAGAGAGAGAGAGAGAGAGAATTATATCTACTGTGATTAAATGTTGCGGTTGTATACACCTTTTACACACACACACACAGACAGGGGGGGGGGAGTACACAGACAGATAGGTCGACAAATATTCAGAAAGTGTGCGTTTGTGAGTGTGTGTGTGTGTGTGTGTGTGTGCGTGTGTGTGTATGCGTCCGTCCCTGTGTCACTCCTATAACACTGTTCCATTTTTTCACCTGCTTCAGTTTTTTCTCTGCTTCAGTTTCTTCTCTCACTCACTTTTTTAAATCAGTATTTCTCCTGATCGTTCTTACCATTCCAAGTCTCTCTCTCTCTCTCTCTCTCTCTCTCAGAATATTGTTCCCACAGTCTATATCTCCTCAATGCTGCCTCTTCCCAAGTTGCTGCGGAATTTGGTCTCTTGAAATAGACATACGTCGACTTGATAAAAGTTCAGGAGACTAAGGTATCAGGTTCGCCTGAGAGCTGTGGGACTTTTTTTTAGTAGAAACTCGTGGACTACGAGGTCAGCTCATTAAAGTGTTTAAAATCTGAATGGGTTCCACAATCATTACATAGAAAGTTGCTTACTCTTAACACGGACTCGGCACACAACCATGGTTGGAAGCTGTACATGAAAAAAATTTCCAGCAGAATTACGTGAAAACTTTTTAACGTGCAAGATCTGCTCCACATGGAACTAACTCAACATGGACGTTGTTAACCCTACAGTAGAGAAGTTTAAGGGATTCATCGGCAGGATCTTACACTAGATTAAATGTGAATTGGATATGCATTCCCAGCCAAACAAGAAGTATCTCCACGGTATGGCCTGCATAGTCATTAAGATCCTAACTTTTCCCTGTAACTCCTCTCTCTCTCTCTCTCTCTCTCTGTATGTGTGTGTGTGTGTGTGTGTGTGTGTGGGTGGGTGCAAAAGAGGCGTCTACTACCCTACCACAACATTTAATCACAGCAGATTTATTCTCTCTCTCTCTCTCTCTCTCTCTCTCTCTCTCTCTCTCTCTCTCTCTCTCTCTCTCGTGTGTGTGTGTGTGTGTGTGTGTGTGTAGAAGAGGTGTCTACTACTGCAATATTTAATCACAGTAGATTTATTCTCTCTCTCTCTCTCTCTCTCTCTCTCTCTCTCTGTATGTATGTGTGTGTGTGTGTGTGTGTGTGTATGGTGTGTGTGTGTGTGTGTAAATGGTGTCTACAACCGCAACATTTAATCACAGTAGATAAAATCTCTCTCTCTCTCTCTCTCTCTCTCTCTCTCTCTCTCTCTCTCTCACACACACACACACACACACACACAGTGTAGTAAACCTTTTCCTAAGTTGGTTTATGATATATACTGTACTATTCCTATATTGGTTCTACACGTAATTAGAGAGGTGCTAGAGGTACACAAACCCCCAGCTGGCTGTGAGCGCGAGTATGGAGGGTGCCCGGTGGGGTTATGGGGTCGGAGAGAAAAGTGGGGGGGTTGGGTGGGAGTGTGGGACTATGGGGAAGGGAGGAGGAGGGGATAGCTCTCCATCGAGCAGTGTTACAAACACCTTAGTCCACGGAGAAGGAAACGAACTTATTCCGACGTCTGTACAACTGTGTTGGTTCGGAGTCTCTTTGTGGTGGGCTAGACAGCAAGTCACCTGCTTCATTCCCCATGGCGAGGTGCTGTGAAATAAGAGAAACTTTGATTCCTGGGTGGGTGCTGCAGCTGCTCCACCCAAGCTGCACAACGCCATCACATGAAGGTTGCTCGTTTAGCGTCTCAGCTGAACATCCACATTAACGTTCCGAGGAACGGTCATGATGTCAGCACAGCACACCCCATCAGGAGCCTGGACCAGCTTGGATTCCCCCAGACGTGCTCAGCAACAGGGGTCTGTGGACGTGGGCATGGAGAAGGGAATGTGGCGCGGGGTAGACGCCGGCGAGGGGCCTGGGGTAGTGAGTGTAGGGGGTGACACTGGTGATGGGAGAGGGGCGAGAGTTGGCGTGGGTGTTCCCTACCAACAGCCCCATGCTCCTTACCGTGTCCCCGCTCCCTAGTGTGTCCCCGCTCCTGATCTTGTCCGCGCTCCCGACCGTGGCCGCGCTCCCGACCGTGGCCACGCTCCCGACTGTTACCACGTTCCCGAGTGTGTCCACGCTTCTGTACGTGTCCACGCTCGTGACCGTGGCCACGCTCCCAACCGTAGTCACGCTCTTGACTGTGTCCACGCTCCTGACTGTCTCCACATTCCTCAACGTGTCCATGGTTCTTAACGTGTCCACGCTTCTTAGCATGGGCGCGCACACCCAGCTTAAGGTGATAGCTACTAATCGTCATTTTGGTCTTTTTTATTTTACTTTGATTGTCTTTTGGTATATTCTATTTTACTTTATTTGTCCTCTCTAAGTTTACCTAAGAACACAGTGAAGGGGATCCCGGCAGCACATTTCCGTACTGTAAGCCATTCCAGCAAAACACGCTAAGTCTGCTATTCTCAGCCTGAGCACGCTTATTTTATTTAACTCTACCCCAACCTAACCTGTCCTAACCTACACTAACATTACTTAAACCATGCCCACCTTACTGTAGCAGCTTACTCTAGCCTTACCTAATCCAGACCCTCCTGGAAATGAAAAGTGCTCAAATCCACTACAGCGCATCCCGGCGACTGTCGGTAGGAGGGGGGCTGGGTGAGGGGGCAAACACACTTATCTTCAGCCCGAGGACGTAATTTCGTCTTATTCTTGCCACGTGAAGATAATTTTATTAAACGTAGGAGTGATCTTTCGTACTGAACGGGTTAATAAAGTCTGCTCTAAGCTCCCTTATATTGGAAAGTTTCTGATAAACTCAATAAAACACTGCGAATATTGCCAGATTAACTTGAAATACCTCATACACGTCACTGGTGAGCAATGGTTATCCCCGCCATTAGGACGACGCTATTTTTCTTCTATTCTTGTTTTCAGCGGACGATTTTATTTAGAGTGGACGACAGTCTTCAAATTGGGTTTCATATATAGCCCCCACTACACGGCTCTCCTGGGCTAAACTGAACCTTCTGGTAGCGGAAAGAATACACTACAGAAAGACATCATCACAATGAGATGGTAAAGGGATATAGAACGACAGGAAAAACTGCGGGTAATATAAACAGTTCCAAAATAAAGAGGAAAAGGAAGTTCAACAGTTGTAATCAACGTGTCTTGCTCTAGGTACAGTAGCAAAAAAGAATATCTGTGCAAACTGCGTGTTAAATGATAAAAGACTATGAACGATAAATATCAGGACGTGCATGGCCTTCATCTTTCATGGCCCCAGTGGGAGGGGGGGGGATAGAATACTTCCTCAGCATCCCTGCTTGTAGTAAGAGGTGATTACAGAGGAAATCTCTGTCTCCAGTCTTTCTCTCGTGACTGTCCTCTTCTCTTCTGTCCAATCTCTCTTCTTGATATTTCTGTGTTTCTTCCTGCCTTTATTTTCCCTCTGCTCCAATCAGGTCAGACGTTTCGTTTCATGACATGAATAGTTTAAGGACTTCCCACTGACGCTGACCTTTTCTCCCCTACATCACTTTCACACTAAGACCACTTGAACGCCCGCCTTAGTACCATATAGCCATACTATGGCTTGGTGCTAGTTCTTCAGTACTCCTTCCTTCCTTCATCTTGCATAAGGGTACTTAAACTGTATGGATATCTGCAGTGTGTATGATATATATATTTTCAAGGAGAAATATAGGCAGTCCTTCACATCCGAAGTTTGTTTTGTCAACAACTGAACGTATATTTTCAGAAGTCATCAGACTCACCCTCTCAGCTACTTTGTATTATCAACAGTATAATCAACAAAAGAGGTATCAAGAATCCTACGTTCATTGAAACTCATCCTGAGAGATACTTCTCCCTGTGTGGTTGTGTACCTAGTAATTCTAACTGACAAATTCAAAACGTTCCAATTACCATAATTTTAGTGAGTGAGATTTTAGCACATAATAAACGCTTAGTTTAGAATTAGCATATAAAAAACTGTACTTCAATGGTCTACTCACCCGGAATTTAAAAATGTCAAGCCTTACAGGTGTCCAGACACATTTTTGTTAACTGTAAAAATTTCCTATGTCAGTCCTACTTCATGTATCAAAACCAATTTAGAATATACAATGCTCTCTCAGTTCCCTCTAGACATGAATTGTGTGTGTGTGTGTGTGTGTGTGTGTGTGTGTGTGTGTGTGTGTGTGTGTGTGTGTGTGTGTGTGTGTGTGTGTGTGTGTGTAATGTGTGTGTGTAGTGTGTGTGTGTGTGTGTGTGTAGTGTGTGTGTGTGTGTGTGTGTGTGTGTGTGTAGTGTGTGTGTGTGTGTGTGTGTGTGTGTGTGTGTGTGTGTGTGTGTGTGTGTGTGTGTGTGTGTGTGTGGGCGGGGGTTTACACAGGTCTATTAAAAAGAGTGGAAGCAACGGATTTTAGTTTCATTGTTAACGCCCGCCTTTTAGCAAGGCGGAGCGATGTTTTTGCCTGCCTCTGTGTGTGTTTGTGTGTGTGTGTGTGTGTGTGTGTGTGTGTGTGTGTGTGTGTGTGTGTGTGTGTGTGTGTGTGTGTGCTTGTGTGTGTGTGTGTATTATGAATTCTTATCATACGTACCCAATTAGCCAACTCTGTAACTAATCCTAGTCTATATTTCCCCCTGTCTACGCCTTCCAGCCCTCCCAACGCAGTGGGTCCAGGTTATTCACAATGAGTGGATTTTGCCTCCGATTATGTTTGTCCGAAGATGGACTTTCTTGGTAAGGCAGGGACAAATTTGCAACTTTTCAGCCTTTGTTTGTTTATTAACACAGATATGAAGGATGACTGACATCTACGACCTGCACTACAGTTAGTATTACATTTACTATAACTGGTTCCACAACCACTGTGACTTGCAGCATA
Organism: Coenobita brevimanus; assembly: GCF_032717465.1. Lineage (NCBI taxonomy): Eukaryota > Metazoa > Arthropoda > Malacostraca > Decapoda > Coenobitidae > Coenobita > Coenobita brevimanus. The sequence continues at coordinate 21,111,213 of NC_137067.1, read as the reverse complement.
GATATTAATACTGGCATGACCAGCGCAACCACCACTGCCACCAACACCACAGCTACCACTAAAATAGCACTGGCACTACTTCCGCCAGAACTGCCACCACTAAGGCCAGCACTGCCATCAATACCACCAGCACTGGAAGTAGTATCGCCAGCAATACCTCCACTATGGATAGCACTGCTGTCACTACGACCATCACTACGACCACATAGCCACCACAAAGGCCAGCATTACCACCACAGCTACCATCACGACCACAATTATCTAGCTACCACCAGCACTCCAGCACAACCACCACCACCACCGCTCCTCGTGGTTGGAACAATGATTCGCTACGGTGCCTGTATGCATCACGTCCGGGTTTTAATACTTCTAGCCTGAGTGATTATTGTTATATTTTATTCTATCTATATCCAGACGATTTTATTAAACTTACGGGAGACATCTCGTGTTAAAAAAGAGGTTAATGAGGTTCGTGTCTAATCTCTTCCCTATGATTCTTTTACCTTAACTTAGCCCAGATTTTTGTCCTTTTCCTGCTTATTTCATGTAACTCAGTCATGTAATAAGATAATGTTATGCCTCTGCAGCCTGCCCATAACACTTCGTGACTAACATCATATGCTAGTGATTATCTATTGTTACAGCTTGCTTTCAAGATGGAGAAGATTATTGTTACAATTTGCTTTCAAGATGGAGAAGTTAGTGTAAAAACAGCATAACTGATGCTCTAGAGCTCAAGAAATCGCGTGGCTGGATCAAGACTAATACATAAAATACGTGGCCGGACTGAAGGGTTTAAGAACACGACATAATGGGGTGGTTGCCGCGGGGTTCATGACGCCAACTTTTACCAGGGTTGGACTCCCGCCCGTAGCCCGTAAATTTATCGTGTGATTAAGAGTGAAAAAGTGCGGAAGAAAATGACGATAATCCTTGTCGATGTGGAATATTTTATAGACTAACCCTAGGTATACTAATACCAAGTCGGATCACTTTCCATCAGGGCACAGGGAGGCGTGGCCTGTGTGACGTCGGTTGGCTTAAGTAACAGAAAATGTATAAAAGGGCAGACTCAAATTAAACATTTATAATAAGAGAAAACGAAGAAGGGGAAAAAGTGCGGACTCCTTAACCTTATAATATAGCAGTAGGTTCCCTCACACCCCTACGCCTTCCCTCACACCCCATACCTTACATTCACTGCGTCCTACATCTCTCACACTAATACATACATTCACTGCGTCCTACATCTCTCACACTAATACATACATTCACTGCGTCCTACATCTCTCACACTAATACATACATTCTCTGCGTCCTACATCTCTCACACTAATACATACATTCGCTGCGTCCTACATCTCTCACACTAATACATACATTCGCTGCGTCCTACATCTCTCACACTAATACATACATTCGCTGCGTCCTACATCTCTCACACTAATACATACATTCACTGCATCCTACATCTCTCACACTAATACATACATTCACTGCGTCCTACATCTCTCACACTAATACATACATTCACTGCGTCCTACATCTCTCACACTAATACATACATTCACTGCGTCCTACAGCTCTCACACTAATACATACATTCACTGCGTCCTACAGCTCTCACACTAATACATACATTCACTGCGTCCTACAGCTCTCACACTAATACATACATTCACTGCGTCCTACATCTCTCACACTAATACATACATTCACTGCGTCCTACATCTCTCACACTAATACATACATTCATTGCGTCCTACATCTCTCACACTAATACATACATTCACTGCGTCCTACATCTCTCACACTAATACATACATTCATTGCGTCCTACATCTCTCACACTAATACATACATTCACTGCGTCCTACAGCTCTCACACTAATACATACATTCACTGCGTCCTACAGCTCTCACACTAATACATACATTCACTGCGTCCTACAGCTCTCACACTAATACATACATTCACTGCGTCCTACATCTCTCACACTAATACATACATTCACTGCGTCCTACATCTCTCACACTAATACATACATTCACTGCGTCCTACATCTCTCACACTAATACATACATTCACTGCGTCCTACATCTCTCACACTAATACATACATTCACTGCGTCCTACATCTCTCACACTAATACATACATTCACTGCGTCCTACATCTCTCACACTAATACATACATTCACTGCGTCCTACATCTCTCACACTAATACATACATTCACTGCGTCCTACATCTCTCACACTAATACATACATTCACTGCGTCCTACATCTCTCACACTAATACATACATTCACTGCGTCCTACATCTCTCACACTAATACATACATCACACCTCACAACAACAAGCAGTACTCTATCATCCCTCTCACATCGCCAGGGTTTTCCATTCCGCCACCACCCGTATTACTTATTCATGTTACTCCACGCGCCAGGCTGCTTCCTTCACGCTGACCCCACGCCTACCCACTCACTCATTCTGGACAGCGTGAGAGGCGAGGCGAGAAGCAGGAAAAGGTAGGGCAAGTAGGAAATACGGAATGGAGGGTGGGAAGAGGGAGGAAAAAAAAAGTATACCTGTATGAAGGAAAATGAGCAGGGAAAGAAAGGAAAAAGCGAAATAGAAAATATGGTAGGAAAGAAAAATGATGTAATGGCAATGTAGAGTACAAAGAAAGGAGAGAAAATGAAAGTTTAAAAGTTGAGGAATTGCACGTACCTACTGAAAAAAGAAAGGAGAGAAAATGAAAGTAAAAAAACCTAGGAATTGCACGTACCTACAAAAATTGTTTATTTTTTTGATACAGCTATTTCGGACTGACACAGGTCTCCTCAGTGAAGAACAGTTTCAGTATGTGGGCATAATTCTTATATTTTAGCAATTAACGGCACTGTAAAACAAGGCAATAAAGTTAAGAGATCATACAGGGAGGGAAAAAGGAAGGAAGAAACAAAAAGAAAGAATGATGGAAGAAATGAAAAGGAAAAGATCGGAACTATAAAATATAGCTGACAATGGAGGGGAGCAGGGAGAAGCAGTGAGGAAATGAAAAGACAAATGAAAAGGTGGTGGATAGCGAAGAAAACGTGTAAGCTCTAAGGTGGGAGGGAAGATTTTGAGGGAAAAGAATGAGGAAGAGAGGGGGAACGGGGGTTTAGTGATTAGCGAGGAAGTGGAGAGGATCTGGGGAGGTCGGGCGGGTAGGAAGGGGCTGAGACCAGGATTGTGGTCAAAGGCGGGAGAAAGGAGGTGGTCTGGGGAAGAGATAGAGAGAAACGGGTATAAACGGGGAAGAAGGGTCTAAGGATGGGATGGAAGGGAAAATGGTTGGGGGTAGAATGGGAGGTGATAATACAGAGAGAGAGAGAGAGAGAGAGAGAGGAGTCTGGAGATGGGGTAGGAGAAGAAGTGGATGTGAAGAGGACGAGGAAGGAAGATCGTGGGGGATCTGGGAAGGAAGCAGGAGGTGGGGTAGGGGAGAAGGGGAAAGATAGTAATGGCGAGGAAACGGGTCTGAGAAGGGTGAGAGAAAAGGAGAAGAGTAAGGGAAAAGAATGGTGGGGGAAAAGGAGAAGGGTGAGGGAAAAGGAGAGGGGTGAGGGAAAAGGAGAAGGGTGAGGGAAAAGGAGAAGGACGAGGGGAAAGGAGAAGGGTGAGGGAAAAGGAGAAGGACGAGGGACAAGGAGAAGGACGAGGGGAAAGGAGAAGGACGAGGGGAAAGGAGAAGGGTGAGGGAAAAGGAGAAGGACGAGGGGAAAGGAGAAGGGTGAGGGAAAAGGAGAAGGACGAGGGACAAGGAGAAGGGTGAGGGAAAAGGAGAAGGACGAGGGACAAGGAGAAGGGTGAGGGAAAAGGAGAAGGACGAGGGACAAGGAGAAGGACGAGGGGAAAGGAGAAGTGGAGGAAGGGAAAAGAGAGGGGAGATAATGAGGGGGATGGGTAAGGGAATGGGAGGGAGATTAGGAGTTAGAGTAGAAGGGAAGGGGATAGAATCCGGGATTAAAGATGAAGGGAGGGGACCTATGAAGAGGATACAGGGAAGGAAAGGTTTTGTGCTAATGGGGTTGGGGGTAGGATGTTGGGGAGGGGATAAGGGTTACGGGTAGTGGTGAGGGCTCTGGAGATGGGGAATGGTAGTGGGGGAGGGGTGGGGGAGATCACGCACAACAAGCCCTGACCTCGACTCCCAGTTTGGCTAAGGAATGCCTTTGGACGGCTCTGCTGGGGGGAAGAGAGGAGGGAAGGGTGGTGGGGGAGAGAGAGGTAAAAGGGAGAGAGAAGTGAAAGGGAGGGAGGTACGAGAGGGAAGGGGCTGTGGAAAGGATGAGGAGAGGGAAGGAGGAAGAAAGGTGGTGAGTGAGAAAGTGGGGGAAGATCAGAAGGGAAATACAAAAATAAGAGGATGGAGGGAGGTGAGAGGAAGGCAGATGAGGAAGGAAGTGTGAGGGAAAGGGAAGGAAGGGAGAGGGAGGAGGAGTGAAGGTGGGGAGTGAAAGAAACGAAAAGGAGAGAAGGAGGTTGAGCAAGGGAGGAAGCAGGAAAAGAGGAAGGGGCGGGGGAGAAGGAGCGAGCGGAGGGGAGGAGCAGGGGGAAAGTCAGAGTGAGATGTTGATAAGAAAAGAAAATATAATGGAGGAAGCATGAGGAAATTATAGCAAAAAACAAAATGAATAGTGTACACTAAAGGCATAATGAAGAGGTGAATGATGAAGAGCCCCCCGAAAAAGACATAAATAGCAAGAGAGAAAAACATAAGATGTTTTGTAATAAGGCAATTAGAAAATAAGGAGAATGATTATGGTAAGAGTTAGATACTAAAATGGTGCTTATTATGAGGAAATGAAAGGGGAGGAGGAGGAGAGGGTAAGGAAACGGAAATGGAGAAGGGAAAGACGCAGAGAAAGAGCAGGAGCAGAAGCTGGGGGAAGAGGAGGCGGCGAAGGAAAGGAAGAGAAGAGGTAGAGAAGGAAAAGAGGAAATGGGAAGATTAGCTCATAAACTCCATGACAAACCATCAATGAAGGCGGCACAAGGGTGAAAGAAAATACGTACGGGAAAACGTTATACGACAGCAAATCGAAAACAGCGACTTTGACGTGAAGTTGTAGGAAGATGATGGAAGGGGAGTAAGAGGAGATGAGAGAAGGGAGTCGAAGAGTGATGATAAAAAACTGGAGAAGTAAGGCCTGGTTGGAGCTATGACTTCAGGCAAAGAGTGAAAAAAAAGAAAATAGTGAATTAAGATTATGAGAGAAGCAACAAGAATATATAAGGCAAGATGTAGATGGAAAGCGATGTGAGGAAATGGGATCACAACGCTACAGCGAGGGTGATTATGGAACACGAGAAAGAAAATGAGTTACTCATAACGAAGGTGAAAACGACTGGTGAAGGGGAGCAAGTTGGAGATGGAAAGAATGAGGATGTAGTTAAAGATGGAGGGGGGGCGGGGAAGAAAGAAGAGGAGGGGGAATGAAGAGAAATGAGGAAGGGGAAAGCAGAAAGCAGATGAGGCGGGGGGAGAAGAGAGCAGAGGAGAGGAGAAGAAGAGAGCAGAGGAGGGGGGGGGGAAGAGGGAGGGAGAAGAGAGAAAAGGAGGAGGGAAGAAAAGAGAAGAGGAAGGGGGAAAAAGAGAGGAGAGGAGGGGAGAAGACAGAAGTGGAGGGGAGAAGACAGAAGTGGAGGGGAGGGAGAGGAGAGAGGAGAGGAGAGGAGGGACTAAAAAAAATACCAAGCAGAAAATGAAAGTGAGAAAGAAAAATTAGTAGAGAAATATGTAAGACTGGAGAAGAAGGTTATATTTTCACCTTTAAGACGAATTTCAACGAACTCGGGTTGCAAAAAGTAATGCACCATCTCAGATGAAATTGAAATGCGAGCGAAAATAAGTAAACCAAAAAAGAAGAGAAAAAAGAGGATGGAAATGAGGGTCTGGAAGATGGATGAAAGGTGAAAGGAAGGTGGGTGGGTGGCGGTGGAGGAGAGGAAGCGGGGGGGAGGGGAGGGGCATGAAAGAGTAAGACGAAGCTGTGGGAAGATGCTGAGGTGAACTGCGGAGAAAAAGTAATATATATATATATATATATATATATATATATATATATATATATATATATGGAGCCTCTGTGGTACAGTGGTAGAGTGTGCGTTTCGTACACGGGTGAGCCAGGGTTCGCGACCCGCCAGGGTCATAAACTTTGGGAGTGTTCACCCTGCCACGTACTGCATTGGCGGACACAAGGGGTGCTGTGGTTGAACCAGTGTCGCTTACTATAAAGTATGCTTGCACCCAGTCGGCTTGCGCGGGCCGATTACACTTGGTTCACAGACTACACACACATCCAAAGCCACTCCAACACTACAATTACACTTACAAGCACTTCTCACCCTACATACAATCTCTCCCGACTTAGGTCGGGATAGGCAGGTTCTGCAGTGGATACTCAAACGGCTGACGATGATGATATATATATATATATATATATATATATATATATATATATATTAATGGAACAGCAAGTCTTTGATTAACAGAAACCTGACTAATAAGAAAGGATGAAGATAATGGTTGTCGGAGGTAAAAAAATAAGACTTTCAAACATACCGCTTTAGGGAAAATGATGAAGTGAAACTAAGAAACCATGTATGTAAAAAAAAAAAAAAAAAAGATCTGAACAAATACATTATGATGCTGTGGGTCTGAGAAAGGGAGGGAGTAATAAGGCAAACGCGAGGGCTGAGGAGGACCTATATAGGTAAGATTAATGAACAGGTTATTACGAAACGAAAGAAACTGACAATAAAAGGCAGACTGTAGAAGGGAAAATCATGCAAAGAAACACTGAGTTAAGTTAATCAAACTGGAGTTAGCCTGAAAGAGAAAGGAAAAGGCGGGGGAGCTGGAAGATGAGAATCTGTGAGATGCGTTATTTGTGGCATAGAGGAAATTTTGATAACTATCAAGGAACCGTCTGATTGAAGGAACCGGCTGACAAAAAATGCCCTTTCACATGGTATGAAAGAAAATGTTAATAAGAAACTGGAGAGAGATGGAAAAAAAAAAAAGTAAAAGTGCCATCATAATTCATCAGCAAAAGAAAGCATGAGACAAAATGAGACAGAGAAATATTATCAGAGCGTCTTTGTGTTGCAAAGAAACTGTGACTAAGAATAAACGGAAGTGAAAGAGGGAAAAAAAGTGTAAAATATATATATTACTATTATATTAAGATGAGGGAATTCTCATGGAAGAAGGAGGGGAGATAGTGAGGAAAAGGGGGATTATGAAGCCAGTTTTATGACATGGGTTAATTTAAAAAAAAGTACTGTGGCTGGTTATGAAAAAAAGGAAGAGAGGGAAAATGAAAGTAAGTTTTCGGATACAAAGTATAGAGTTATTACAACACGGAAGAAATGAGACAAGGAGGAAAAGAGAATTTTATTACAAGTGTTAATGGAAATTATGACACTGAGTACGGAAAGGATGAGTTGGAAAGGAAGATAAGTATCCAAAGAAAATACTGAACAAATAAATCGGGATGTAACGAGTTCAAGTAATTGACAAGAAATTATCGGGCGTTTTATTTGGCCAATAAAAAATCCACTGAAACTGGAAAAATAGGAAACCTGAAGATACCACATGGAGACAAATTATAGGGTGAATATATAAGCCGGTTTGCAGGGAGTCCGAGAACACGAGGAAAGTGGGAGAATTTAGAAATGAAGCCTTTTATGGCGAAAAAACAAAACAAAACAAACAGCGGAACTGTTAAATCGATGTGGTGGTAGCCTGGTGATTTAAGAAATGTGTGGGGTAAATGGCAGGAAAAAATCAGGCTCCTTATTATGACATTAAAGATATAAAGACAGGAGTGTCACGAGTCGGTGCGTCCTATATTTGAATAAACTTGAGACATTAAACTTTGGTGGGAAACCGCGAATTCTAGTAGAATCCCAGTATTTATCACTCAGTTTAACCGTCCCCGTATTTACTCAATCGGGAATGTTTTCAGGACATTTTTCACTATTTCATAAGTGATCGTCTTTGTGCGCGACATTAGCACCTCCGCCTGAGTGATATGTTATGGGCGTGTTTCGCTCATTCTAGCCGTTAGCAAGTGCGGCTCGACACTCGCCTCTCTCTCACGAGTTGAACTCAGTGAGGACTGAAACACCATGAGACCAGGTCGTTCCTCAGAGGGTTCCTGAAGACTCCACCTAGTGTGAGCCAGCGAGAGGATCAGCGAGTGTGGCAGTGTCCTTCCTCAGCAACGACGCCCAGTCCATTCCGCTTACCCCACTTTTCTGATCAGTATTTCTTTTCGTTTTTCCTAGGTTTAAGAGTTTAGCTTTTGAGTGAGCGAGTGAGTGCGATCTCCTTATTTTGAATTCATTTGGAAACATGTAACGTAAATTTATTTCATTGTAATCAATAAAGTTAACAGTTCTTTTTCTTGAGCTTAATGTAATGTAAACTCGTGTTTTATTACTCCACATTTAGCTTATTCTAGTTATAGCTCCTAGTTTGCATAAACGCTTTGCATTATTCACAACTGGTACTTAGGCCAGTCCCTTTGTATGAAGCTTAAAATCCGTTATGCAACCAGGAGTTAATTGCACCAGCAAGAACCTGTTTATCATTAATATCATTAGATATTGATTATCAGGGGTGGAGTCACTTTCTCTAGAGGCTAACAGTACCAATAAACAGCACATGTGAGTAATTAGTCTCTGCTGTGTACTGTTGAGAAAGTTTATAAATTCTCGTCCTTAGAGAATCGGCGAAGTAAGTCGGCATAAAGTAAACATTGCTTGATTTTCACAAGTCAATTCTTTGTCTCTTTTCTCAAGCATTATTGAATATTATTCTTTTAATATTGCATATTCTCTAAAACACCGTGACAAGGAAAATGGATAAAGAAGGAACCGTGAAGAAACGAATTTTGAAATAACAAGAAGGAACACTCAGATAATGCAATATCCACACGCAGCAACTGTTATGCCGAACTGATACTTTTCCCTCTGACCTTGACATCTGACTGATTAAGCTTATGAGCGCTGTTGTAATAAATTGAAGGTAGTCTGAGGAAAGAAAGAAACAAGTTGTGATGGGTAATTATGAGGCCTATTATTGCCTCAGTTATAAACTGTAACATCAAACCAAAACCAACAGGGCACATACCGAGAGATCCAGTTCACTCAAGCTGCAGTCCACTCACTGAATCTCTTGTACATCTTTCTTTCTCTCCATGCTTGATTCTACGTACAATGATTCTTACTGGCAAGTAACAGTTGCTCAGTAACATTCCTGCACCGTATGAGAACTGAACAGATTTAATGGCTTCACTATGAGCTGCCTTCTCCAGGCAGAATATAATCGTCCGATGGTAGGATGATTAAAATACAAAATACGTCCTGGTACTGAAGAATTTAAAGAAGTCTACAGTATCGCATTTTTTATGTGTCCGCCTCCGTGCATTCAAATAATATTTCTAAACTTCAACACACCACACGTCTGGCAGTTGTAGGGATATAATATACTCATAAAATACATCTGCGTACAAAGAATATTAATCATTTCATTCGAGTGTCTGAACAACACTGGTCAGGAAGCAGCTCAGGAGGTGAAGCAGCCGTAATGACACAGTTCATACATTGATTCGAAGCCACTAACGTCGGTAATAAGGATTTCCTAACCTTCGTTTCTAAGCTATTTACCCTCTCAGGCGCAGGTGGTTTGAGTCATTAGATTGTTTAATAACCAGTAAAGCGCACCATGACACGAATCGGGTAAAAAACATACCTAAATATGACACACATCGGCGGGAAACTTGTGTCCTCCTTTGTTTGACACGATGTGCATCATGGTGTGTTGTACAGGAGGGTATTTAATGACTCGATTGGAGTCCGTGCATGAAAGGGTTTAGTTTGTACATTGCTCCCAAGTATCATGTTCTGAGTTCTTGATACAAACGATGTAACTGCTGAAAAAATAAAACGGGAACATCATGATATAATATGGAAAACAAATCGGATAGAATGAGGTTTTATGAAACCTTCTTCGCCAGTGGGAATACGACTGACTGATCGAAACACTTCAGTCGTTAACAATGAGGACAGTAAGAATCCCACGACAAATGTTGCTGATGATCACAATATTATCGGCTGCAGTGTTTACATCTCCATGAACAGCTGATCTTTCACTGGTGGATAAATCAGTAACAGACGGAGGCTGTCAAATAAACAACAGTGAAAGGTAGTACATTTATACAAACAAACACAGGTAGGTAGATATATGGATAAACAGTTACAGAGGTCCTGAGGGACGTCAGCTCAGAGTTATGACAGGTGTGTCAGTCCTTCCATAATTTATTCACCAAATCCTTTTCAACCCGGAGTCCATTTGCTGCAAAGAGTACCAGGGTGAAGGGAAAACGAGGAAGATAGGATGAAGCCAGAGAGAGAGAGAGAGAGAGAGAGAGAGACTAAAAAAATTAAAGAAAATTTTGCCGATATAAATCGAGAAGGAACAACTTTCATAAATTGTCGGGAGAGGAGATAGGAGCGGCGGCAGACGTGACGATCTGGTAATTACGAGGAAAAAATACTAAATGTTGTGGGAGGAGGAGGAGGAGGGAGGGAAAGAGGCAGAGCAGGAGCAGGAGCTGGAGGAAGAGGACGACGAGGGGGAATGGAAGAGGAAGTGGAGAAGGGAAAGAAGAATGAGAGGATTGGCTCAGAAAATCCCTACCGAACCATCAATGAAGGCGGCACAAGAGTGAAAGAAAATATGTACGGGAAAACGTTTTACGACAGCAAATCAAAAACAGCGACTTTGACGGGAAGTTGCGAGATGACGATGGAAGGGAAGATAAAGACGAGATGAGAAGAGGGAGAAAAAATGATGAAAAGTTGAAGTAAGGCTTGACTAGAACCATGACTTAAACCAAATGGTGACAAAAAAAAGAAAAATAGTGAAGTAGGATTGAATAAGAAGCAAGATGAATAGGTAAGGCAAGTCGTATGTGGAAAGAGACGTAAGGAAATGGGACCACAACGCTACAACGTGGATGAATGTGGAATACGAGGGATGGAAAATATGTAAATTTAACGAAGATGAAAGCGGTCTGAGATGAATAGCAAGTTGGAGATGATAGGTATGAGGACGGATTGCAGCTGAAGATGGGGGGAAGAAGTGAGAAGAGAAGGGAGAAGAACAGAGACGAGGAGGGGGAAGAAGAAAGAAGTCGAGGGAGAATAAAGAGAAAAGAGGAGGGGGGAAGATGAAAGGAAGGGGGAAGAAGAGAGGAGAGGAAGGGGGGAAAAAATAGAAGAGGGGGGAGAAAGACGAGAGGAGAAGAGGAAGGGGCAGAAGAGAGAAGAGGAGGGGGGAAGAAGAGAGAAGAGGAGGGGAGAAAAAGAGAAGAGGGAGGAAGAAGAGAGAGGAGGAGGAGGGAGGAAGAAGAGGGAAGAGGAGGGGGAAGAAGAAGAGAGCAGAGAAGGGAGAAAGAAGAGAGGAGAGGAAGGGGGAAGAAAGGAGAGGAGAAGAGGGAGGAAGAAGAGAGGAGAGGAGGGGAGAAGAAGAGAGGAGAAGAGGGGAGAAGAAGAGAGGAGAAGAGGGGAGAAGAATAGAGGATAAGAGGAGGGAGGAAGAAGAGAGGATAAGAGGAAGGGGAAGAAGGAGAGGAGGGAGAAAGAGGAGAGAGGAGGAAGGGAGAAGACGAGAGAGGAGAGGAGATGAGGGAGGAAAAAGAGAGGAGAGGAGGGGGAAGAAGAGAGGGGAGGAAGAGAGAAGAGGAAGGGGGAGGAAGAGAGAAGAGGAGGGGGGAAGAAGAGAGAAGAGGAGCGGGGAAAAGGAGAGAAGGGGGAAGAGGAGAGGAGGAGGAAAGAGAGAAGAGGAGGGGGGAAGAAGAGAGAAGAGGAAGGAGGGAAGAACAGAGAAGAGGAGGGGGAGAAGAGAGGAGAGGACGGGGAAAAGAAAGGAGAAGAGGAGCGGGGAAGAAGAGAGGAGAGGAGGGGGAAGAAAAGGGGAGAGGAGAGGGGAAGGGGAGAGGAGAGGGAAAGAAGAGGAAAGAAGAGGGGTTAAAAGGGAGAAGAGGAGGAAGGAAGAAGTGAGAAAAGGAGGGAGGAAGAAGAGAGAAGAGGAGGGGAGAAGAAGAGAGAAAAGGAGGGGAGAGGAGGGGAGAAGAAGAGAGAAAAGGAGGGGAGAAGAGGCGAGAAGATGAAGGAGGGAAGAATGGAGGAGAGGAAGGCGTTGAAAGAGAGGAGAGGACAGGCTAAAAAAAATAATACCAAGTAGAAAATGAAAGAGATAAAGAAAAATTAGTAGAGAAATATATGACTGCAGAAGAAGGTTATATTTTCATCTTTAAGATTAAATTAAAGGAACTTGGGTCAGAAAAAGATAGTAATGCACGGTCTCCGATGAAACTGGAATGCGAGTGATAATTAGTAAACCAAAAAAGAATGAGAAAAAAGATGAAGATAAAGGTCAGGAAGGTGGATGTAAGGTGGAGGGAACGTGGATGGGTGGTGGTGGTGGAGGAGAGGAAGCTGGGGGGGGGGGCATGAGGGAGTAAGACGAAGCTGTGGAATGTTGAGGTGAACAGCGGAGGTAAAGAGTAAATAAAAATAATATTACTGAAATAGAAAGTCGCTAATTAACAGGGACCGGAGTAAAAAGGAAGGTGGAAAATAATGGTTGGGTGAGCTGGAAAATGGAGAGTTTGAAACATAATTAGTTATAAAAATATATCGCTGCTGAAGAAGACTGAAATTAGGAAAAAGTTCCGAGCTAAAATTCGTACATCAAAGTGAAGAAAGTCTAACGAGGGAGGGAATACTTAAGCGGAAAGGAAGAAACTGTAAAACTCCATATGAAGGAAAGAAAACTGGCTTAAAGTACGGGGCGGAATGAATATATCAATTTATTCAAGAACAAAATACAGACCTAAAGAGAAAGGGATGAGGAGGAATTGAATAGGTAAGATAGATAACAAGTTATTCTGATACTAAAGAAACGGTGACTGAATAGAAGAGAAACTGAAGAAGGGAAAATTATACGAAGAAACACTATGGAGTAAGTTATCAAATTAGTTAGCGTAGAAGAGAAAGGAAGAGGCGGGGGAGCTGGGAAAACGAGGATCTGTCAAATGTGTTATTTGTTGCATTAAAAAAAAAAAAAAAAAAAAGATAACTATCAAGGAAACGGTAGGTAGAGGTGGAAAAAAAAAGAAAAAAAACACGTGGTATGAAAGAGATTGTTGGTAGGAAAAAGGAGACAGCTGAAAAAAAGTAAAAAGTATCATCATAATTTATCAGCAAAAGAAGTCGTGAGACAAAATGTAAGACAGGGAAAGATTGTCAGCGCATTTTTGTGTTGCAAAGAAACAGTGACTAAGAATAAGAGGAAGTGAACGAGGGAAAAACAGTGTCTAGAATATACAGAACTAATTTATGAAGATGAGGGAATTCTCATGAAGGAAAGAGGGCAGATAATGAGGAAAAAATTATGAAGCCCGTTTTATGACATTGGTTATCATAAAAACTGTGGTTATGAATAAATGGAAGAGCGAGAACATGAAAGTACAGTTTTCAGTATAGAGCACTATAACAAAGAGGAAAATGGAGGCAAGGAGGAAAAGGGAGATTTAGTTAGAAGTGTTGGTGGAAACTAAGACACCGAGTACTGAAAGGAAGAGTGGGAAAGGAAGGAGAGTAACCAAAGAAAATACTGAACAAATAAATCGGGATGTAACGAGTTCGAGGAATTGACGAAAAATTATCAGGCGTTTTATTTTGCCATTAAAAAACTCACTGAAACTAGAAAAAAAAAAAAAAAGATACCATATGAAGATAAATTATAAAGTGAATATATAAGCCGGTTTGCAGGAACTCTGAAATCGAGGAAAGTGAGATTTTAGAAGGCAAAAAAAAAAAAAAAAAAAATCAGGCGGAGACTGAAATGAAAAAAAAAAAAAAAATCACACGGACCCTGAAATGAAAAAGAGAGAGAGAGAGAGAAAAAGAGTAAATTGAAGTGGTGGTAGCCTGGTGAAGTTGTGAAATGTGTGGGGTAAATGGTAGGAAAAATTAGGCTCATCATTATGACAGTAAACATATAAGGACAGGACAGTGGTTAAAGGAGCGACTGTAGAGAGGAGACGTATTGAAATAACAAGGATCACACAGAACGCAATATCCACGAGCAGCAACTGTTCTAATGCCGAAGTTGTACATTTCCCTCTGGCCCTGACATACGATTGATTGAGCTTGCAAGTGCTGGTGTAATAAATCGATCTGGAGGTAATCTAAGGAAGGAAGGAAAGAAGCTGCGATGAATAATTATGAGGCCCATTACTACCTCAATAATATACTAACATCAGAACAAAACCAACAGGTACGATGAAAAGCAACAGAATATAGTGATGACACTAAAGTACAGTAATATTATTTCATGGTGTAGTGGATGTCCCATTATGTAGGATATGACAACAGACACAGTACAGGTTTCTCTGTCACTGTGCCCGAATCACAATCCAGAACAACTTCTTTACCGCTGCGCAGTGATGCTTTTTCTCCGTATTCTTGCAACACATTTGCCATTAAATTCAAATTTAGGGAGACGAAGTAAAAAAAAAAAAATCTGAGGGAATTAGGACAAAATTACGTACTCAGGTTCATGGTGTTTCTGATTATCACTTATGTACAGTCAGGGAAAGTTCCTCATTACCCACTGTTCGGAGCATTGGTGGTCGACGAATAGTCACGAAGCAGCAGCCATACCCCACATGTCTGGTAACTGAGTGGGAGGGAGGATGGCCGGGTGTGGGAAGGTTTGCAGAGTTACTCATGTCACAGTATCAATACATGTTTACTGTCAAAGGTATGCTTCTTTGGTTTCGTTTTGTAATGTTCGATGGGAATGATAGTTACAGAGACTGATCTTATAATTAGGACTTCCCATGTCATTATGTCTATAGGAAAACGAAAAATCTGTTAATCACTCACTTAAATATTATTTTATTATTATTACACACTACCCTTGACTCTAAGTTCGAGATGATTAATGACCAGAATAACACTGAAAGCGTTTTCAGACGGATGTTTACAGTGGGACGACAGAGGATAAATGAATAAATTTATACGAATTTACCTCTCTCTCTCTCTCTCTCTCTCTCTCTCTCTACAGATAGATGGATTATAGTAGTTTTGTTTTCAACAAAATATAAATATACATCTTTATGAATATCTGGGGAAACGTCTCATGTTAAAGTCGAGAAGGAATGAAAGCATTCAAACCTCTGTCTGAACCCAGCAAACTTCCATAACTTTCCTGACAACACTAGCTCTACAGACATTTACTTAATTTCTTTCTTAAAATGCTGGCATCATATTGTCATCTATCCTTATTAAATTAACTCCAACACAAATTCCAAATTATACATTACACGTGATTCCCAGTCTATCACCAAACCCTCCTCTGCCCCCAGTCCCCCGCCTCCCCCTTCTTCACACTCACAGTTACCAGACTTATGAGGTCCGGCTGCTGCTTCACATTCACCTGTCTCACACCAGTGATTCGGGAGGTGGGTAATGCGGAACTTTCTCTGACCGTACCTACCAAGGATAGTGACAACTGATTAGCACTTGTGTATCTACCGAGGATGGTAACTTGTTTCTTCGTAACACCATCTACTGAGCCCAATTTTACATCTGGTTCCATCTGTACACCTTAATCGTTCTTTACTTTTAGCACTTGTTTGCCCTGGTGTATCCTTCCCGGCTCTCTGCTTTTATCCTTGTTTGCAACGTTTGTTTGTGTTTTCAATTAGCATGTCTTGCGGACTTCACCTCTTGCCTTATTCTGACACGCGCCTCTGAAGTGTAGCTTCCTCACTCACTGTTTATATTGGCTTAGAGCAGTGGTTCTCAAACATTTTTGGACCGCAACTCACCAATGGTTGGAAGAAAGAAAGAAAGATTCAGACTGGCAACACAGGGTATATGCAGTATTCTGAACTCGTGATGTTAAAACCCTAACTGATAAACAGCACGGCCTACCTATTTCCTGTCCTGTGATAATGTAAGTAAAGTGGGCAATGGATCATAAAAAGTATTGATAGTTTTACATCTTTACATATGAAACTAACACTTCTGAGGCAGCAACAGTAAAGGTTAATTCCTCTTCACTTAGACATAATAAAAATCATCATACTGCGAATACTGTATAATGCAGCAAAACAAAACTGCCCTTTCCTCAAATATCTACAATGCCTAAAACATGAACAATATAAAAGTACTGCAATTACGTGTAGCCAATAAGATTTAAGCAGTAACTGATATCAAGCATAAACTACCGTACACTAAAACTGGGTCTCCCATCAGTAGGCACGGACTTGTAGGTTCTCACTGATCCTGTATGTTGAATGTGAGGTATGAATACCCAAAAGAGTAACTTATATCCTCCGTACACTGGGTGTCTCACAATGGAAGGTTTGAAGTAGGAGTGAATAGACTGAAGAAGGTGACGTCATGTCAGTGAAAGCAGGGTGGAGGGGTAGTTAACAACAAAGGGTTAAAGAGGAAGTAAGAGCAAAAGCAATATTCACTTTCGAGCATCATGCATATGTAACAACACAACACTTAATCCTTTCCTATTTGCCTTGGCATACGTCTTTTCTATTGGCTTCATTGCTACAGATATCATACAGTCCTCATCACATGTCTTTCCCATGACCTACGTCAAGGCAAATATTTCTGATAACCCAAAATGGTCATTATTTTTCCACGTAGGCTACCGTTCAAACAGAAATTTTTTCCAATATTCACATGGATAAAATTAAATCACCTTTACACACATCACCGCAAAAAAAAAAAAAAAAAAAAAAATGAATGAGAGAAATAATAAAGTAACACATTTTCCTCCAGCAGAAAAATTAATATTGCGAGAGAAAAAAAATAAATCAGCATTTTAGTAGGTATTATTAATAATGAAGCAGTATTGTTTTCGCCTCAAAAGCAATGTTTTTGTCACCTAAATCTGGTTTTTCATAAATACTTTCTTTGCAGTAATTTGAAATTAAAAAAAAAAAATAAATGAATGGAGAAAAAAACGAATACACTAGTGCTCTTACGATGAAATATTCCAACCTTAGACGATTCCGGTGCTGTTCCTCCATCTCTTCCCCCCTCTGACTTCCTCATGGCTGACATTAAAATTTCTTCAGTTGATGTATTTTCTGCCATTACTGGCCTCAGTACTAACAAGGCATATGGGCCTGATGGGGTCCCTCCTGTTGTTCTCAAGAACTGTGCTTCTGTGCTTACACCCTGCCTAGGCAAACTCTTTCGCCTTTGTCTGTCAACTTGTACCTTTCCTTCTTGCTGGAAGTTTGCTCTCATTCAGCCAGTCCCAAAGAAGGGTGACCACTCCCAACCCTCCAACTATCGTCCAATTGCTTTAACGTCCTGTATTTCAAAAGTTTTCGAGTCAATTCTCAATAGAAAAATTTTAAGGCATCTTTCCTATCACAACCTTCTTTCCGATCGTCAGTACGGGTTCCGTCAGGGACGCTCCACTGGCTATCTTCTCACCTACCTTTCAGACTCCTGGTCATCCTCCTTTCGGGACTTTGGCGAAAGCTTTGCCATTGCACTTGACATCTCAAAGGCTTTCGATCGAGTCTGGCATAAATCTTTAATTTCCAAACTGCCCTCCTACGGTTTCTATCCTTCTATCTGTGCCTTCATCACTAGCTTCCTTTCTGGTCGTTCTATAGCCGCTGTTGTAGACGGCCATCGTTCTTCTCCTAGATCTATCAACAGTGGCGTTCCTCAGGGCTCTGTCCTATCACCTACTCTCTTCCTTTTATTCATCAATGATCTTCTAAGCTGTACATCTAACCCTATCCACTCATACGCTGATGACTCCACCCTTCACCTTTCCATTCGGTTCCCGCAACGCCCATCTCAACAGTTACTTCAACAAACAAGGGATGAGGCTATGGCACACCTAAAGTCTGACTTGGCTCGTATCTCTGACTGGGGTAAAAATAATATGGTTGTCTTTAATGCATCTAAGACTCAGTTCTTACACCTTTCAACCCGACAAAATCTTCCACAGGTATACCCACTAATGTTTAATAATATTCAACTTAATCCTGCATCATCCTTGAACATGCTTGGGGTTTCATTTACTCGGGACTTATCTTGGAAAGATCATATTACATCTCTTGTAAAATCTGCTTCCAAGAGATTGGGTGTTCTAAGCAGACTCCGCTCTTTCTTTACCCCTGTACAAATGTTGACTCTATACAGGGGTTTTATCCGCCCCTGTGTGGAGTACAACTCTCATGTGTGGGGAGGCTCCCCACATACAGCTCTTCTCAATAGGGTGGAGTCAAAGGCTTTTCGTCTCATTAACTCTCCTCCTCTTACTGACTCCCTTCAACCTCTGTCTCTTCGCCGCACTGTTGCATCTTTATCTCTTTTCTATCACTACTTTAATGGTCACTGCTCCTCTGAACTGTCTGCTTGCATTCCTCCACCTCTACGACGGGCGCGTGGCACCCGTCTGGCAGCAAACTCTCATCCCTTTTCTGTCCAACTCTCTAATGCAAGAGTTAACCGTTACTCCCAGTCTTTCATTTATGCAACAGGTCAGCTCTGGAACTGTCTCCCTCTGTCTGTATTTCCTGCTGCCTATGATCTCCAGTCTTTCAAACGCAGTGTGTCCAGGCATCTCAAAATGATCGGATCTTGAATTTGGCTCTCTATTGTATTTTGTTTTTCTCTTGGAGGGAACTGTAACTGCGGGCTCATGGCCTTTGGTTCCTTCTTCCTCGCATTAAAAAAAACAAAAAAAACAGCTCACTTACCAAGACACCGGTGGCCAGTCCACTGCTGTGATGTTTTCCATGTGACTGGAGTCACAATTTTTTCCTCATTTTTACTTTATTGTGGGCCTCTCTCATCTTGATTCACTGTGAAGTGCTGTATCTGTTTTAGTATCATTCCCGATTCTAGCATTTTTTAAAAACTTCTTTCCTTTCTTATTTCTTCCCTCTTTTGCCTCTATTCCGTATTTTAAATTCACTCGCTTGTCTTTTCACTCCTTTCTGTCTCCTCCCCTCCCCCCCCTTTTTCCCCTACTATCTGTGTGTTAGTTTTAAGTTCGGGAAACGTGTCATGGATTTCCAAAACTTTTTCCATTACTGTTCGAGACTTTAACATCGCTTGTCTCCTGGCTAGAGTTTCTAAACAAAAATGGCCTCGTTCTTTTAACTCTTCCCATAAATTTTTCCTCAGTACTTTTCCTCTTTTCCTTTTTGCCACTTTCCTTCGTCTTCATTCCCTCTCTCTGTCGCATTCTCCCTCACTTAATATTTAGTTTCATATCAGAGAAATGTTAAGTGTTTGATTCGTACTCATTTTCCATTATTGTCTGAGAATTTAAAACCACTAATCACTTCACTTAAGCTTCCAACAACATTCACTGGCATGGGCATCTGGAACTCTGGGTGAGGGAGAGGCTTAGTAATTGAAGCAACTGTATCGAGATGGTTCGCATATTGATTCGAAGCACCTTGAACAAATACAATCCCGTCCACCATTTCTCCTCAGCTTCCCTAAAGCAGTGAGAAGGGAGTGAATCAGTAGTTGAAGTAGCCGTATTTAAACATCTCACACATTGATTCGATGCACTTTGATCGTTAACAGGGAAGATGGAGTTACCAGCCCCTAAAGGATCATCGCCATATTGCCTCCTACAATATTTACATCCGAGATAATAGCTGACCATCACCAGTATTGCTGCCTGCAATGTTTACACCCTTGAATACAGCTGATCGTCACCATACGAGTACTGTCTGCAGTGTTTACATCCCGGAAAAGAGCTGCTCGTCACCATATTGTCTGCAGTGTTTACATGCGGGAAGCAGCTGATCGTCACTACCCCAGAAGCATAGATGGAAGGACGTTGGCTGGGTGAGTGTTGCAGCGACGTCTTACTCAGCAGTTTTTGTATCAAGTACCGGTACCTGACAAATAGCTCTTGTTATTTACAAGATTAACGTAATATTTTGGCGAGACTAATGCCAATACTTTACTGCACGAAGAAAAAATTAAGTAAAAAAAAAAGTTAACTGCAACAAGCCAGTTATTTTGCTCTCCTTAATTCCATGACGTATTTTTACAACTTTATTCTTATTACCTGCTGACAGTTTTATTTAGTTTGGGAAGGTTGCGTAGTAATGAAGGGGTTAATCAAGGCTATGATCAACCCCTCCAGGTCTAAGTCTTTCCCATAACGTGAATATAATCGTCGGGAGGCGGCATGAACACATTATGGAGTCATGGATTGAAGATGTTAAGGGAAGACTTTTTGTACCAGTGGTTAGAGGAGTTTCTTTCCAACCTCATCACCATCACACGCCTCTTACCAGCTGAATAAAGGCGTCTGGTGGTATCTGTTGTAAACTATATACAAGACGTATTTGTCCTGAAGGGGTTACTACATCATACAAAACACAATATACATCATTCTTCTTGCTTGGTTGGGTCTCGTGGCTCTGAATCATCTGGTTGTGGCAATTAACTGAGTATTATATTAAGGGGTTAACATAAAATTTCTTGTCAGGAGAGAGAGAGGGAGAGAGAGTGTGATCATAAGCCTCTAATATGTGTGTCACTGGAGATAATATAGTAAGTCCGTAACCTCAAGAGAGTCAGGTTTGGAGGCCCTTGTGGCGGGTCGCTCGTAGCAGCGGTTCCTGAATGATAATGTGTCTCGTAGTGAAACATTCTCAGCACGATGCAAGGTAATGACCCCAAACATATATGTGGATAAGGTTAACGCTTCGCACTATATATAAAGTATTACTGTGGCAGGTGTTCGTAAAGTGACGGAACTGTGGACTGATAAGACTCCTGATGGAAAGGACGCGAGACTCATCCCAGGCTGAGGGTGGGAACAGTTTGGTAATCTGAATTTCTTTTAAAAAAATATTAATTTGATCTTCCACAAGATCCATGATGCAGAGAAATCAAGCGACAGCATGAATCATCCTTCCCACGTGGAAAAGCAAATAACATACAAGTCCCTTGACACACCTTTGCCTACGGTCACTGAAGTTTTCCCTCACTTAATTGCAGCAGCCAGGAACAGTCTTCCCCGTGAAGATCAAAGTGATATAAACATGCATAATTTAGCTGTCCCGTTTTACATGTCTGTGGCCCAAAATTTACTAATGGAAATTAGCATCAGCAGTTCACCTGGGCCTCATCTAATGCCCAAGGGAAATGTCAAGTAAAAAAACGCACAGAAAAACTTCCTGCCCAGACTCATCTCAGTCATCCATCAGACAATCCATGAGACCATGGTAATCATACTAACATTGCCCAGTTTGGTTTCATGATATTTCAGCCTTCCACAGCCTACCTTCCCGTGCAAAAAATCAGCAGCCAGCAGACCCCCTGGACAGCAGTATACCTGCTGTCCTGATCCATCTCAGAGTTATCCAACAGACGGTTGATCAGGCAAAGATACCTGTCCCTCCACATCATGCCACCACTCTACTCTGAACTTAAATGGTTTTAATCTCCCTGGCAAAAGCAACACTCCAGTGAAAAAAACAGGCAACACGCCCACACCCACATACACTCTTGCCCCTATGGTAACACTTGTTATCCTCCCACAGATCTTTACATCATCCCACATGCTATACACAGCTGCACTCACTCCCCATTGCATCACTTACATAAACAAGGAGCAGCTCCCAGAGAGTGCCATACCTGCGACCACACACTGGCTAGGACTGAATGTTTGACTCTGACCTGTGACCTTCACCTTGGAAAGATTACTCTCAGCAGTGAATGACTTCATTCTTGCCTAACCCTTAACCCTTCCACCAACAATGGTTCAGATAAGTTCAAAGCTCTTTTGAGTTGACTTTAGCCTAATGATCTTGACCACGTACCTTTCCTTGTGACCTTAGCCTTTAACTGTTTGTTCTAAAAATCGTCTCTTTACCCTTCAGTTAAATGAAATCATTCTTAACTCTATTCTTGTTGCCTCCAGAAATTAATGACCTAACGCAGTGGTTCCCAAACTGGGGGCCATGGCCCCCTGGGAACCATAGTGCATTTCCAGCGGGGCCATGGCCCCCTGGGGACCACAGTGCATTTCCAGTGGGGCCATGGGTTAATCTTAAGTATCTGGTTACTGGTGATGGCATTTAATAATTAAATGGTTTATAGCAAATGGTTTCCTGCATTACAAGAAACTACTTGATTTGCCACTCAGTGCTGAGTGCCCCCGGCCTATCACAAATGACAACTGTCATCATAGTTATCTCTCCTGTCACTACCACTGTCATCATAATCACCATTAGCACGTTTACTACAATCATAATAATCACTACCTCAACAATCACTAACATCAGCATATTACTACCACAGCTACCATAGTCTACCAGGAATACTACAAGTACCGTCATCATTATTATAACTACCACAACTACCATTATCATCACAATCATCAATACGACAACTACCACAATCATGAAATCACTGTCACGGGGTTTTTGAGAATATACAATATTAAAGAATAATGTTCAATAATACTTGAGAACAGAGACAAAGAACTGACTTGTGAAAATCAAGTAATAATTACTTTATGCCGTCTTACTTCGCTGATTCTCTAAGGACGAGAATTTGTTTACTTTCTCAGCAGTACACAGCAGAGACTAACTACTCACAAATGCTGTTTGTTAGTACTGCTAGCCTCACGAGAAAGTGACTCCACCCCTGACAATCAATAACTAATGCTATTAACGATAAACAGATTCTTGCTGGTGCAATTAACTCCTAGATGGTACAACGGATTTAAATTAATAAAAAGGACTGGCCTAAGTACCAGTTGTGAATAATGCAAAGCGTTTATGCAAACTAAGAGCTATAACTAAAATAAGCTTAATGTGGAGGAATAAAACACGATTTTACATTACATTAAGCTCAAGAAAAAGAACTGTTAATTTATTGATCACAATGAAATAAATTAATATTACATGCTTCCAAATGATTTCAAAATAACAAAGAGAATACACTCACTCGCTCACTCAAAAGCTAAACTCTTAAGCCTAGGAAAAACAAAAAGAAATACTGGTCAGAGAGTGGGCTAAGCGGGATGAACTGGGCGTCGTTGCTGAGGAAGGACGCTGCCACATATGCAGAACCTCTTGCCGATTCATGCTAGGTGGGGATTCAGGAACTCGCTGGACAATAGCGGTGCTGCTCCACACTGGGCCCAATCGAACCTACTCCCACAGCGCTCTAATCTTAACTGAATTCAAACAAGTGAGGTGAGGGCTGAGGCCAGCCACTATCTGGTAACGGCTAACGAAAGAGAGTGAGCGAAACACGCCCATAATAAATCACTCAGCGAAAGTGCTAATGTCGCACACAAGGACAATCACTTATGAAACAGTGAAAAATTGTTCTGAAAACACTCCCGATCGGGTGAATACGTGGCGGTTGACAGTGATACTTACTGGGATTCCACTAGAATTTGCGGTTTCCCACCAAAGTTCAATGTCACGAGTTTATTTAGATAGAGAATCGCGCCAACTCGTGACAGTCACCACTATCACTATCACAGAAGTCACCACCACCACTATCACAGAAGTCGCCACTACCTCTATCATAGAAGTTATCACTACCACTATCATAGAAGTCACCACTACCACCATCATAGAAGTCATCACTACCACTATCATAGAAATCACCACTACCACTATCATAGAAGTCACTACAACCACGACTATCTTTTTCCACTACAATCACCATTACTGCAACAATCATCATCATCATCATCATCGCAGCCACAACTACCACAAATATTTACTGTAAGAATGGAAGGAATACCGATAAAGAACTCTTACACTCTAAGTACGAAAGAAATCATAATTTCTACGTCTTGCTATCTCCAGACGATTTTAGTCAGCTTAGTAGTAACCTCTTGCAGTCTAGGGTTTGGTAGGTTAGCCCCATTAACCCTGTAAAGAGAGTAATATTAACTATCACAATATTACCAGTATTTTGCAATCACCAAAATATTTCATTCACCTTAGTAATAACCTCTTGTCGTCTAAGGGATAAAAATAGTCTCCATTAACTCTCTAATGATAGTAATTTTAACTATGTCATTCCTACAACCGAAAATCCTATATATTTATTGCAAACGTGTGGCTCTCGTCGTGTCACAGTTAAAAAGTCTCCAGTAAGCATTTCAGAACGTGAGAAATCTTAACTATTTCTTATTCTTGCTATGGCTAAGCGATTTAATTAACTTATCAGTGGTCCTTGTAGTATAAAGGTTGATAAAAGATAATCAGTTCACAGGCAGTATAAATGTTGTAGTAATGAAGAATGATAACAGGTTTGGATATTCCAAATTGTCTAGAAATAGTTCAAGATGGCCTCTCTATCTCCAGCATTTCCCTTACCCTTATCCTTCCTATTCCCCCATCTTCATCCCTTCCCTTCCCTTCCCTCCCATTCCCCCATCCTTATCCCTTCCCTTCCCTTCCCTCCCATTCCCCCATCCTTATCCCTTTCCTTCCCTTCCCTCCCATTCCCTCATCCTCATCCCTTCCCCTCCCTTCCCTCCCATTCCCTCACCCTCATCCCTTCCCTTCCCTTCCCTTCCCTCCCATTCCCCCATCCTCATCCCTTCCCTTCCCTTCCATTCCCCCATCCTCATCCCTTCCCTTCCCTTCCCTTCCATTCCCCCATCCTCATCCCTTCCCTTCCCTTCCCTCCCATTCCCCCATCCTCATCCCTTCCCTTCCCTTCCATTCCATTCCCTCATCCTCATCCCTTCCCTTCCCTCCCTCCCATTCCCTCGTCCTCATCCCTTCCCTTCCCTTCCCTCCCATTCCCCTCATCCTCATCCCTTCCCTTCCCTCTCATTCCTTCATCCTCATCCCTTCCCTTCCCTCCCATTCCCTCGTCCTCATCCCTTCCCTTCCCTTCCCTCCCATTCCCCTCATCCTCATCCCTTCCCTTCCCTCCCCTCCCATTCCCCCATCCTCATCCCTTCCCTTCCCTTCCCTTCCCTCCCATTCCCTCATCCTCATCCCTTCCCTTCCCTTCCCTCTCATTCCCCTCATCCTTACCCCACCCCTTCCCTTCCCTTCCCTCTCATTCCCCTCATCCTTACCCCACCCCTTCCCTTCCCTTCTATTCCCCTTTTCCCCACTCCTCCCTTTCCGTACCCTCCCATTTCTCTCATCCCCATCCCTTTTCTTCCCTTCCCTCTCATTCCCCTAATCCCAACCCCATCCCTTCCCTTTCCTCCTATTCCTCTCATCCCCACCCCTTCCCTTCCCTCCCAGTCCCCTCATCCCCAACCCACCCCTTCCCTTTCCTTCCCTTCCATCCGATTCCTCTCATCCCCATCCCTTCCATTCCCTCCCATTCCCCTCATCCCAACCTTTTCCCTCCCCTCCCAATCCCCTCATCCTCATCACTTCCTTTCCATTCCCTCCTATTCCCCTTATCATTATACCCTCCCTTCCCTTCCCTTCAAGTCCCTTCATCCCCACTCCTTCCCTTCCCTATCATTTCCCTCAGTCCCATCCCTTCCTTTCCTTCCCATTCCCCTCATTCTCATCCCTTCACTCCCATTCCCCTCATCCACCCCTTTTCTTTCCTCGGAGGATGAGAATGAGGGGAAGGGAAAGGATAGGCATGAGGATAAGTGGAAATGTAAGGATAAAGATGAGGAGGAAGGGTAGGGGAAGGATGAGTATAAGGGGAAGAAGGACAAGGATGAGGATGAGGGGAAGGGAAATGATGAGAGAGAGGGGGAGGGAAAAAAGAAGGATAAGGTTGAGGGAAAGATCTAGGATGAGAATAAGGGGAAGGATAAGGATGAAGATGAGGGAAGGGATAAGGATGAAGATGGCGGGAAGGGGATGGATGAGGATAAAGGGAAGGAAGGATGAGGATAAGGGGAAGGGGAAGGATGATAATGATGAGGGGAAGGGGGAGGATGAGGATGAGAGGAAAGAAGAGGATGAGGATGAAGGAACGGGGAATGATGACGGGAAAGATGAGGATTAGAGAAAGAAGAAGGAAGAAAGGAAGATGATGATGATGATGAGGGGAAAGAGAAGGGGAAAGAAGGATGAGGATAATGATAAAAATGAGGGGAGGGGGAAGGGGAAGAAAGATTGAGGATGAGGGGAAGGGGAAGGAAGGATGAGGAACACTGGAAGCGGAAGGCAGTCCTATCATCCTCATCCATTCCCTTCCCTTCCCTCCCATTCCCTTCATCCGCATCTTTTCCATTCCCTTTCCTCCCATTGTCCTCATCCTCAACTCCTCACTTCCCCTCCCTCCCAGTCCCTTCATCCTCACCCCCTCCCTTTCCTTCCATTCCCCTCATCCCTATCCCTTCTCTTCCCTTCCCTTCAACTCCCTTTTTTTCCCACTCCCTTCCTTTCCCTTCCCTCTCATTCCACTAATCCTCACCCATTTCCATCTCTTCCCTTCCTTCCCATTTCCCTCATCCCCTTCACTTCTCTCCTATCCCCCTCGTCTCCACCCCATCTTTCCCTTCCCACCCATTCCCCTCGTCCTCACCCCTTCCTTTTCCTTCCCACCCATTTCCCTCATCCCCACCCTTTGCCTTCCCTTCCCTTCCCTCTCATTCCCCTCATCCTTACCCCACCCCTTCCCTTCCCTTTACTCCCCTTCCACTCATCCCCAACCCACCCCTTCCCTTCCCTTTTATTCCCCTTTTCCCCACTCCTCCCTTTCCGTTCCCTCCCATTTCCCTCATCCTCATCCCTTTTCTTCCCTTCCCTCTCATTCCCCTAATCCCAGCCCCATCCCTTCCCTTTCCTCCTATTCCTCTCATCCTCACCCCTTCCCTTCCCTTCCCTTCCCTTCCTTTCCCTCCCAGTCCCCTCATCCCCAACCCATCCCTTCCCTTTCCTTCCCTTCCCTCCGATTCCTCTCATCCCCATCCCCTCCATTCCCTCCCATTCCCCTCATCAACACCTTTTCCCTCCCCCCCCCAATCCCCTCATCCTCATCACCTCCTTTCCATTCCCTCCTATTCCCCTTATCATTATCCTCTCCCTTCCCTTCCCCTGAACTCCCTTCATCCTTACCCCTTCCCTTCCCTCCCATTTCCCTCAGTCCCATCCATTCCTTTCCTTCTCATTTCCCTCATTCTCATCCCTTCACTCCCATTCCCCTTATCCACCCCTTTCCTTTCCTCGGAGGATGAGGATGAGGGGAAGGGAAAGGATAAGTATGAGGATAAGGGGAAATGTAAGGACAAAGATGAGGATGAAGGATAGGGGAAAGATGAGGATGAGGGGAAGAAGGACAAGGATGAGGATGAGGGGAAGGGAAGGACAAGGATGAGGGTGAGGGAAAGGAAATGGATGAGAAATAGGAGGAGGAGAAAAGTAAGGATAACGATGAGGATGAGGGGAGGGATAGGGATGAGGATGAGGGGAAGAGGATGGATGAAGATAAGAGGAAGTAATGATGAGGATGATGGGAAGGGGAAGGATGAAAATGAGGGGAAGGCGGAGGATGAGGATGAGAGAAAAGATGAGGATGAGTATGGAAGGAAGGGAATGATGAGGGGAAGGATGAGGATTAGAGAAAGGAAAAGAAAGGATGAGGGGGAGGAGAAGGGGAAGGAAGGATAAGGTAAGGATGAAAATGATGGAAAGGGGAAAGAAGGATGAGACTGAGGGGAAGGGGAAGGGGAAGGGAAAGGAATATTAAGGATTAGGGGAAGGGGAAGGAAGGATGAGGAACAGGGGAAGAGGAAGCCAGTCCTTCCATCCTCTTCCCCATCCCTTCCCTTCCCTTCCCTCCTAATCCTCTCATCTCCACCCTTTCCTTTCCTTCCATCCCCCTCATCCTCATCCCTTCCCTCCTGTTCCCTCATCCTCACCCATTCCATTCCTTCCCAATCCCCTCATCCCCACCCATTCTTTCCCACCCCATTCCTCTCATCCCCATCCCTTCCCTTCCCTCCCACTCCCCGCATCCCCACACTTTCCCTTCCCTCCCGTTTCTCATCACCACCACCTTCCCTTCCCTTCCCTTCCCTGCTATTCCCCTCGTCTCCAACTCATCTTTGCTCTTCCCTTCCCTCCTATCATCCTTATCCCTTCCCCTCCTTTCCCTCCTATCTCCCACATCCCCAGCCCTTCCCTTCTATTCCTCGCATCCCCTCTACTTCCCATCCTTTCCTTCCCATTTCCCTCATCCTCACATTTTCCCTTCCCTTCCTTTCCTTTCTCTCCCATTCCTCTCACCCGCAACCCTTCCCTCCCCTTCCCTTCCCTTCTCTTCATCCCCATCCCTTTCCTTCCTCTCTTCCCTTCCCTTTGATTCTCCTAATCCCCACCCCTTCCCTTTCCTTCCTTTCCTTTCCTTTCCTTTCCCCTCATCCCCATCTTTTCCCTCCCCAACCATTTCCCACATCCACATTACCTCCTTTCCATTCCCTCCTATTCCCCTCATCTTCATCCCCTCGCTTCCCTTCTCTCCAACTCCCCTCATCCCTACCCCTTCCCTTCCCTCCCATTTCCCTCAGTCCCATCCCATCCTTTCCTTCCCATTCCCCTCATTCTCGTCCCTTCACTCCCATTCCCCTTATCCACCCCTTTTCTTTCCTTGGAATCCGGATGATGATGAGGGGAAGGGAAAGGATAAGCATGAGGATAAGGGGAAATGTAAGGACAAAGATGAGGATGAAGGATAGGGGAAAGATGAGGATGAGGGGAAGAAGGACAAGGATAAGGATGAGGGGAAGGGAAAGGATGAGAAAGAGGGGGATGGGACAAGGAAGGATAGGGATGAGGGAAAGGATAATGATGAGGGGAAGGATATGGATGAAGATGAGGGGAGGGATGAGGATGAAGAGATGGGGATGGATGAGGATAAGGGTAAGGAAGGATGAGGATGATGGGAAGGGGAAGGATGAGAAGGGGAAGGATGAGAATGAGGGGAAGAGAGAGGATGAGGATGAGAGGAAAGATCAGGATGAGGAAAATGGAAAGGGGAATGATTAGGGGAAGGATGAGGATTACAGGAAGGGGAAGGAAGGATGAGGATACGAATAAAACTGAGGGGATGGAGAAAGAAGGATGAGATTGAGAGGAAAGTGAAGGGGAAGAAAGATTGAGGTTGAGGGGAAGGGGAAGGAAGGATGAGGAACAAGGGGAGGGGAAGCCAGTCCTTTCATCCTCATCCCCTTCCTTCCCTTCCCTCCCATTCCCCTGATCCCCAGCCCTTCCCTTCCCTTTCATTCCCCTCATACCCATCCCTTCCCTTCCCTTCCTTCCCATCCCCCTCATCAACAACCCTCCCTTCCCCTTCCTTTCCATCTCCCTCATCCTCATCCCTTCCCTCCTGTTCCCTCATCCTCACCAATTCTCTTCCCGCCCACTCCTCTCATTCCTACCTCATCCCTTGCCTCCCAGTCCCCTCATCCCTACCCCTTCCTTTCCCTTCTCTCCCAGTCCCCTCATCCCCACCCCTTCCTTTCCCTTCCCTCCCAGTCCCCTCATCCCCACCCCTTCCTGTCCCTTCCCTCCCAGTCCCCTCATCCCGATCCCATCTCATCCCTTCTCTTCCATTCCCCTCATACCTTAACCTTCCCTTCCCTCCCATTCCCCTCATCCCCAACCTTTCCCTTCCCTTCCCTCCCATTCCTTTCATTCCCACCCTTTTCTTCCATCCTAATCCCCTCATGCCCTTCCCTCCCAATCCTCTGATTCTCATCTACTCCCTTCTCTTCCCTCCTATTCCCCTGATCATCCCTTCCCTTCCCTTCCATCCCATTCCCTTCATTCCCACCCCCTTCCCTTCGCTTTCATTCCCCTCATCCCCACTCTTTCCATCCCTTCACTTCCCTTCCATTTCCCTCATCCACATCCCTTCCCTTCCCTTCCCTCCCATTCCCCTCATCCGCAACCCTTCCCTTCCCTTACCTTTCCTTCCTCTCATCCCCACCCCTTCCCTTCCTTACAATTCCCCTCATCCCCATCCCTTCCCTTCGCTCCCATTCCCCTCATCCCCATTTCTTCCCTCCCATTCTCTCATCCTCATCCCTTCCTTTCCCTCCCATTCCCCTAATCCACTCTTTTCTTTTCCTCGGAGGATGAGGATGAGCAGAAAGGAAAAGATAAGCATGAGGATAAGGGGAAATGTAAGGATAAAGATGAGGACGAAGGGTAGGGGATGGATTAGGATGAGGGGAAAGGAAAGGACAAGGATAAGGATGACGTGAGGCAATAGGATGAGCATGAGGGAAAGGGAAATGGTGAGGATGAGGATAAGGATAAGGAAAGAATGATGGGAAAGGGGAAGGATGAGGAGGAAGGGAAGGGGAAGGATGAGGAGGAAGGGAAGGGGAAGGAATAGGATGAGGGGAAGTGGGAGAATGAGGGGATGGGGGAGGATGAGGATAAAGGGAAGGATGAGGATGAGGATGAAAGGAATGGGAAGGGTGAGGAGAAGGATGAGGGAAGGACAAGGATGAGGGGAAGAATACGGATGAGGATGAGAGGAAGGAGAAGAAAGGACGAAGATGCTGGGAAAGGGAAAGAAGGCTGAGGATGAGGGGAAATGGAACGAAGGCTGAGGATGAAGACGAGGGGAAGGGGAAGGAAGGATGAGACTGAGGAGAAGGGGAGGAAGGATTTGGGATGAGGGGAAGGGGAAGGAAGGATGAGGATCAGGGGAAGGGGAAGCCAGTACTTTCATCCTCATCCCTCCCTTCTCTTCCTGCCCAGTCCTCTCATCCCAATCCCTTCCCTTCCCTCCCCTCCCAGCTCCCTCATCCACATCCTTTCCCTTCCCTTCCCCTCTCATTCCTCTAATCCACATCCTCTCCATTCCCCTCCCTCCCATTCCCATCAACCTCATCCTTTCCCTTCTCCTTCCCCTCTCATTCCTCTTATCCACATCCTCTCCATTCCCCTCCCTCCCATTCCCCTAATACTTATTTCTTTAATTTTCTTCCTTCCCAGTCCCATCATCCTCACCCTTTCCTTTCCTCTCCTTCCCGTTTCCCTCATCCCCACCCCTTTCCTTCCCTTCCCTTCCCTCATCCCAACCCATTCTCTTTCCTCCCACGGGGGCAGGGTGGCTCAGTGGTAGAGCGCCTGACTCAAGACCAAAAGGTCGAGAGTTCGCGCCCTGCCCGGGTAGCTGCCCTGCTGGGAGAGGTAGTGCTCCCCCGTCACCTAGCGGGGCTATAATGATCTATCAAGGTTTAGTTCCTACCATTCCCCTCATCCTCATCCTTTCCCTCCCATTCCCCTCATCCTCATCCCTTCCCTCACATTCCCCTCATCCCCATCCGTTCCCTCCCATTCCCCTCATCCTCATCCGTTCCCTCCCATTCCCCTCATCCTCATCCGTTCCCTCCCATTCCCCTCATCCTCATCCGTTTCTTCCCATTCCCCTCATCCTCATCTCCTCCTTTCCCTCCCATTCCCTTCACCCACCCCTTTCCTTTTCATGGAGGATGACGATGAGGGGAAGGGAATGGATAAGCATGAGGATAAGGGGAAATGTAGGGATAAATATGAGAATGAAGAGTACGAGAAGGATGAGGGGAAGGGGAAGGACAAGGATGGAGATGAGGGGAAGGGAAATGGAACTGATGAGGATGAAGATGAAGCATGTACTGATTGCTACAACTGTCACACCTACACCGTGTATCACATACACCACGCTACACAACAAGTAGTTGTCAGTGTAAATGTAGTGAACTTTCGCTCATTTTGACCTGAGTACAGGATTTTCACCGTCGTCACGGAGTTTTTTCCCTCAAGCTTGCCTCTATTAACCTAAATACGAGTTTTTTACGCTCATTGGCGATAGCGATTTTTTCCTGTAGCAGGATAGCACACACACCACAGTGTGAATCTTGTGTGAATGAGTTAGAATATATATATATATATATATATATATATATATATATATATATATATATATATAT
Organism: Coenobita brevimanus; assembly: GCF_032717465.1. Taxonomy (NCBI): domain Eukaryota; kingdom Metazoa; phylum Arthropoda; class Malacostraca; order Decapoda; family Coenobitidae; genus Coenobita; species Coenobita brevimanus. The sequence goes on along the minus strand of NC_137067.1, from coordinate 21,079,151 downwards.
ATATATATATATATATATATATCCACAAATTTTTTCCCAAAAGGAAAAAATTTCATTTTGTAGGGGTGTAATGTCACGAATCAAATTCGCGACATTTTCCTTTTGTGAGAAACCACAAACCATTAGTGGAAAACTCACTGTGTATCGTTCAGTTAACCATTTCTCTCTCCATTTCGGTGGTATATTTTTTTCAAAACATTCGTCACTGTTTCAAAAGTGGCCGCTCTAATGCACAACATTAAGTGCTCTACTGAGCGATATTATTGTTTCTTTATTGTTTGCCCCTGCCTGCCTCAACCGTTGGTCACGACTTCTTCCGGCTGGCCTGTGCATGTATATACAATATCCTACCACACGCATCGTATTTGAATTCAGTCTTTTGTCTGTTGCGACGGAGTGAGGTTTTGTGCTCCAGTAGTGAGAGTGAGAGAGGTCATCTAGCACCCAGACTCCACTAGACTACAGTTCTACAAGCTCCCACCCTTCCTTGGTGATACGCTACATTGACCAGTATTTTCTTTTCGTTTTCCTAGACTTAAGAGTTTAGTTAAGTGTGTTGTTTCCTCACATGCCTGCCGGCTGCGCCGCATGTTGTTTTCCTAGGCGTAAGAATTTAGCTTTTGAGTGAGTGAGTGAGTGCGATCTCTTTATTTGAATTCATTTTGAAATGTAACGTTAAATTTATTTCTTTGTAATCAATAAATTTAACAGTTCTTTTTCTTTGAGCTTAATGTAATGTAAACTTGTGTTTCATTTCTCTGTTATTAAGCTTATTTCCCTTATAGCTCCTAGCTTGCATAAACGCTTTGCTATTCATAACTGGTACTTAGGCCAGTCTTGTTGTATTAAGCTTAAAATCCATTGTGCCTTCTAGGAGTTAACGCATCAGCAAGAACCTGATGTCATTAATAGTATAGTTATTTATTGTCAGGGGTGAAGTAACTTTCTCCAGAGGCTAACAGTACTAATAAACAGAAATTGGAAGTAATTGGTCTCTGCTGTGTACTGTTGAGAAAGTTTATAAATTCTCGTTCTGAGAGAATCGGCAAAGCGAGCCGATATAAAGTACTCATTCCTTGATTTAGCAAGACAATTCATGATTTTTACTGTATTGCTATATTCATTTTTAGCAGCTGCCTATGATAGACTTTCGATACCGTCAACATTTTATGTGTTACTTCCTTTTCCTCTCCTCATCACTGCCTCACCCAATCTGTTTATTACGACCTCAAACATCTTTTCTTGTATTACTTTTTTTCTCACTGCAAATGGTACACTTAGGTTTTATATTCTGGCTAACCCAACAGGATTTTATTCAACTGAAAGGTATCCTTACAATCAAAGGCCTCAAAAACTATCTCCAATAACCTTTTCCCTGTCAATGAAATATTTAAAAATTTTACTTACGCCAACACCACAAGATTTATTTCTGTCGAAAGAAATCGTAACAAGGAAAGGGTGGAGCATCTACCGTTTTACATATTTTCGTGCTCTGGCAACATTACCCTATTTCATCTTGCCTTTCTTCTTCCCATCATTGCCTTACCCTTCCTATAATTCTTCGTTCTTCATTACCGTCTGTGTATCGTCACATATTTTACTCTATCGCTTTCTTCCTTTTTAACAACTTCCATTTTGACAGTCTCCTTTCATCACCCTTATCCACCTTACTCTTTTGTAATCCTAGTTCCATTGCCCCGTCCGTCCGCCCTTTCTAATATATCGCCAATATCGCCTTTCTTTCACAATTCTCTCCTCCCTGCCCTCCCATTCCCTGTCGCTCGTACTGTGTCGCGTCATGGTACCAGTTCAGGATCTGAGATGGTGTGACCAGTGACTTGTCTGTCGTAGAACTAATTTACACCTCACTGATCAACACAGGTATATCTGACGGCAAAAGTTAACCAGATATTTTACCTCCTCTGCTTCTTGCTTTTCATTACAGGCTAACATTCTTTAGCTGAAGGAAGCCCTCGTATGATTTTCTTTGATACGGTGCGGCAATGAAGAAAGTGAAGAACATGCTCTGAGTGTGATGTGGACGTAGTGGATTCTTTTTTTTTTTAATGCAACCAAGAAGGAACCAAAGGCCAGGAGCCCACAAAACGTTCCTTCCAAGAAAAAACAAAAACAATACAAAAGAGAGCCAAATTCAAGAACCGTTCATTTCGAGATGCCTGGACACACTGCGTCTGAAAGACTGGAGATCATAGGAAGTAGGAAATACAGACAGAGGGAGACAGTTCCAGAGTTGACTTGTTGCATAAATGAAAGACTGGGAGTAACGGTTAACTCTTGCATTTAAGAGCTGGACAGAAAAGGGATGAGAGTTTGTTGCTAGATGGGTGCTACGCACCCGTCGTAGAGGTGGAGGGATGCAAGCAGACAGTTCAGAGGAGCAGTCACCATTGAAGTAACGACAGAAAAGACATAAAGATGCAACAGTGCGGAGAAAAGACAGAGGGGTCTGCAGGCCGTATTGGAGCGATTGGACACGTTAAGGTAATAAGATTGTGATCGGAGGAGCCCAACAGAGAGGAAAGATTAACAGTGTAAGCAGAAGGATTAGTTGTAAGGAAGAGGTCAAACAGTTCAGAGGAGCAGTGACCATTGAAGCAGCGATAAAAAAGGGATAAAGATGCAACAGTGCGGCGAAAAGACAGAAGTTGATTGGAGCCAGTAAGAGGAGGAGAGTTAATAAGACGAAAAGACTTTAACTCCACCCTACTGAGAAGAGCTGTATGTGGGGAGCCTCCCCACACATGAGAGTTGTACTCTAAACATGGGCGAATAAAGCCTGTGTACAGAGTCAACAACTGTGCAGGCGTAAAGGAGGTACGGAGTCGGCTTAGCGCACCTAATTTCTTGGAAGCCGATTTTACAAGAGATGCAATATGATCATTCCAAGATAAGTCCCGAGTGAATGAAACCCCAAGCATGTTCAAGAATGATGCAGGATTGAGCTGGATTTTATTAAATATTAGCAGGTACTCCTGTGGAAGATTTTGACGGGTTGATAAGTGTAAAAACTGAGTTTTTGATGGATTAAAAACAAGATTATTTTTACCCCAGTCAGAGTACGAGCCAAGTCAGATTCTACGTGTGCCATAGTCTCATCCTTTGTTTGTTGAAATAACTGCTGAGATGGACAATGCGGGAACTGAATGGAAAGGTGAAGGGTGGAATCATCAGCGTATGAGTGGATAGGGTTAGATATACGGCTTAGAAGGTCATTGATGAATAAAAGGAAGAGAGTTGGTGATAGGACAGAGCCCTGAGGAACACCACTGTTGATAGATCTAGAAGATCGGTGGCCGTCTACAACAGCAGATATAGAACGACCAGAAAGGAAGCTAGAGATGAAGGTACAGATAGAAGGATAGAAACCGTAAGAGGGTTGTTTGGAAATTTAAGATTTATGCCAGGCTCGATCGAAAGCCTTTGAGATGTCAAGTGCAATGGCAAAGCTTTCGCCAAAGTTCCAGAATGAGGATGACCAGGAGTCTGAAAGGAAGGTGAGAAGATTGCCAGTGGAGAACCCCTGACGGAACCCATACTGACGATCTGAAAGAACATTGTGATAGGAAAGATGCTTTAAATTTTTTCTGTTAAGAATTGACTCGAAAACTTTTGAAACACAGGATGTTAAAGTAATTGGACGATGGTTAGAGGTTTGGGAATCGTCACTCTTCTTTGGGACTGGCTGAATTAGAGCACACTTCCAGCAAGAAGGAAAGTACAAGTTGACAGACAAAGGCAAAAGGGTTTACCTATAGGCAGGGTGTAAGCACTGAAGCACAGTTCTTGAAGATAACAGGAGGGACTCCATCAGACTCATATGCCTTGTTAGTACTGAGGCCAGTGCTGGCAGAAAATACATCAGCTGAGGAAATTTTAATGTCAGCCATGAAAAAGTCTGAGGGGGGAATTGATGGAGGAACAGCACCGGAATCGTCTAAGGTGGAATTGGAAGATAAAGTCTGAGTGAAGAGATCTGCTTTATCAGTAGAAGAAATAGCTACAGAGCCATCACAACAGAAAAGAGGAGGGAAGGATGATGAGGTAAAGTTGTTAGAAAGGTTTTTGGCAAGGTGCCAGAAGGAGCGGGAAGAATTCGAGTTGGAGAGTTGAGAGCATTTAGTACGAATGAAATTATTTTTAGCAAAGCGAAGAACAGCCCTAGCATGATTTCGGGCAGAGACATAAACAAGATGTGATTCAGGGGTGGGTTGGCTCCAGTACCTTTTATAGGCCCTGTCAAGTTAGAACAAGTGTGATTAAATCAACCTTTCTTGCATTAGTCAAAGGATGTGACAAAGGAATGTATGCTTCCATGGCTAAGAGAATAACCTCCGTTATGCTCAAGGCACACTCGGATGGCTCCCGACCATGGAACCAATAATCATTCCATGGAAAATCTAAGAAGTACTGCCTGAGGGCCTCCCAATCTGCAGCTCCAAAGTGCCACAGCTGACTTTTCTTTGAAGGGTCTGCAGGCCATACTGAAGCAATTGAACACGTTAAGGTAATAAGGTTGTAATCGGAGGAGCCCAACAGAGAGGAAAGATTAACAGTGTAAGCAGAAGGATTAGTTGTAAGGAAGAGGTCAAGTATGTTGGAGCTCTCTCCAAGGTGGTCAGGGATACAGGTAGGGAGCTGTACAAGCTGCTCTAGGTCATTAACCCCTAAACCACGGAGATGTCGGAAGCGCTCCATGCCTGTCCCGCTGGGATAATCGCGCTCTGGCCGACTTTTTAAAAATATTTGCCAAAATTCAGTTATTAGTTCTAGAATATTATAATTAAATATGCTTATGGCACATACCTTGAGCTTTTTCCTGGGATATTTGTTGAGCCTTCATCGAGTACAGTAGGACTTGTGGATACTGCTGAAGTTGGGTAACGAAGTCTCCACTTTACACTTCCCGACACCCTGTAATATGATTACCACTGCCTGATATTATCACTAGAAACAGTATTCTATGAATTTCTAGTAGTTTGGAATCCATACTCCCCCCAAAAAAACACACTGAGAGCAACGTAAAGTACAAGCGCGAACAAGCTTTCCACCCACGCTCGTTCCCCGCTGGTATTCTGAGGCGGAGCTGTCCTTTATTATTTATAAACACACTCAATTTATATTCCTAGTACTTTTTTACACTTATTTATATATACATTATTTATCCATAAGTTTCCGTCACTACTAGTACAGTAATCCCCGTACTTTCTGGACGCCCACTTTCCGGACACCCCACTTACCAGACATAGTGAGCCTGGACCTTCGGAACCCAAAACTGGCCAAAAAAAGAAAAAATTCCCCCCAAATCCGAATTTTTTCCCACCCGTAATTTGAAATTACCGCGCGCCGAACAGCTGGTTTACACCATGGCCCCTTCACCCCTTCCTTCCTCCCCCTCCCCCTTCCCCTGTCAGTGTGGCCATTTGGTATTTTTCATTACCAAATGTAGGCCAATTTGGTAATGAAAAATTCGTTTGGTAATGAATCAGAATAATGCACTACCAATCGGATTTTTCACATGTATGAGGATACACAGGATGGAGATGGTGGATTGTTTGTTCTCTCTTATTAATCTGCTAGCCAACATAGCGTGAAAATAATCAACATGCTGTTAATTATGAGAAGAGTGATTACATGTATTTCCTCTTGTATATATAATTAGTGAAGAATAAATGCTAGCTTTACGAATTTGGTAATGAAAAGTAAGTACAGTAATGAAAATTGAGGAGTTTGGTAATGCGATCTGGCAATTCTGTTTCCCGTCACCACTCCAACAGTTACTGCCTAACTTCGATGGCGAGTAGATGCCTACCACAATGGAAGCCACACGTGCTCATTTTTTGTGAATAAACATGTGAATAAACTGCAATACCTCGCAACTAGACCACACGGGATTTTACAGTGTTGTGCAGTGTTAAGAAATCAGAATTCAAAGTGCAAAGAATTAACTGAGAAGTGCAAATTGGCGGTTGAAACTGGCGTGTTAAGAACAATGTGCAGTGTTAAACAATTATAACTCACAGTGCAAAGAACTAAGTGCAGCACAACACTGGATTACTGCACGTGCTTCAAGAGCATTTTCACCACTGCCAAAACGTTAGAAAAGTCAGCCATAAACGTGCTGTAAGTACCCTGGCTGAGGTACAGTCACTTCTAATTCCTCATTCTTTGGTTCCTTTTCATTTATTTCATGCTTTATGTCGATTACTGATGTGAATAGGGTCTTAAATAGGTTTAAATAGATGCTATGCACGTCTGGTAGGGAGTTCTTTAGGTGGCTTTCAAAGTTAGGCTGGGTTAGGGTCCTTAAGTACCAGTCCAGGAGCTAGGGTCCCACTTTCCGGATGGGACCACTTTCCGGACATGCCTTTGGCTCTATTACATTGGATAGTAGAGGAATTAATGTAGTTTATTTTCACTCCAGGCATTCACTTTCTCGTTCAGTAAACTAGCATAGAAAGCTAAGCTTTCACTTTCGTTGTCATTACTCCAAGTCACACGATTCACAAGAAAGATCGTAGTCACTGTCCATCATTATCGTGGATAAATTAGCCAGTTCACGTTCCACAGCAGAGTCACTTAGTCCTTTACCCCTTCCCACACAAGGTTTAGTAGGGGTGGAGGTCACAGGGCCCTTTGCAGTGGGCGCAGAAGCGGCGGAAATGGAGGGGCGCGAATCCGACATGGCTTCACCTCGAAAGATGACAGTAAATTGAATGATGTGGCGTATTATGGGCAGGGAAGGGTTGACAATATCAGCGTGGTGACAGCTGCTAATTTATATGCTGTGAAATGATTGGCAGGTAGTTCCATGTGAATGTAATTATCACTTAGGCTTCTCCCTTCCTTCCTTATATCTATTTTTATTACAAGAATAGGTCATACTCGAAAATTAGCGAACGAGTGCACGTGGGGTGTTGCCAGGTGATAATTAGCCTATTCCAGGTGTATGGCAGTATCAATTCCCTTTTCTGTTTTTTTATATATATTATATTGTACAAGAATAGGATATAGGGCACATTTCAATGGATGAAATGAGTGGAAAAATCCAGGCAGGATTTGCATAGCGCAGCGCGGCTGGGCAGGCAGGAGGAGAGGGTAATGGAAGGGAGGTAAGGTGGGGAGTCGAGGACAGGGAAAAATGGCTAAATTGTCAACAATGGATGGGAGTACAGATGACATTAGAAGTGCTGACTATAGCTGGACACTGCAGTACTGACAGATGATACAAGCCACCACTTGAAAGTCCAGGCAAATTCAAAATAACACAGAACCACAAAAGTGATGCCCCGCAGTATGATCCCTTGTGCCCGAGCATCATGAAAGTGACGCCCCGCAGTTAAGGGGTTAAAGATAGAAAAGATGTAGGCTTGTTCACCAGGTAGATCAGTGAAAGGAGAGGAGAGCCAAAGGTGGTGGAGAACATTGAAATCTCCTAGAATGAAGATTTCAGAGAAAGGAGAAATGGACAGAATGTGTTCCATCGTAGAAGTAAGATAGTCAAAGAATTATTTATAGTCAGTAGGATTAGGAGATAAGTAAACAGTGCAGATATATTTAGTCAGAGAATGACAAGAAAGCCAAAGCCAGAGAGTAGAGAATTCAGAAGAATCAAGTTCAGGAACACGAGAGGAAGATAAATCGTTGAGTACAAATACACAACAGCCACCTTTGGCTTTGAAATGAGCATAGAGAAAGAAGGAGGAAACAGAAAAGGGTTTGCTGTCAGTTGCCTCAGACAGTTGAGTCTCTGTCAAGAAGAGAAGGTGAGGTTTAGAGGAGGAGTGGTGGTGTTCGGCAGAGAGAAAGTTAAAGCAAGGGCCGCAAATGTTACAGAAATGAAGAAGAAGTGAGTCAGACAGTGGTTCCAGGAATCTATCTGAGTCGTCACTGGGAGAGGGGTGGATAGCGGGGGAATTTATGGGCCCCCCTCCCCCGGGAACTCCGAGGCATGATTTATCAACACCATGATTCTTTTTTAATTTCAAAAAGGTAGTGTAGTGTGTACTGTGCATGTAGTTTGGTGTTGACAGTTAGAGAAACTTGTATTGGAGAGCATGCTGGCCTACTCTCTGTGTTACTGAAACACTGAAAAACTTCAGCAAAGCGGGATGGTCAGGAACTAGTCCTCAGGGCTGATGAAACGGGAGCTTCAGCTCTCCCTGTCATCTGCTTTCCATCTACCTTGGAAGTACTGCCCTGCTCGACTGGTGCTACAGTCTACTGTACAGTTGTGGTCATTAGTCCGTGGTACAACGAGCTGCTTTTTGTACATCGTACTAATATTTATGAGAACAGTTATGAGATTCTCTAAGTCAATGTGTATCTAGCTAAATGACCCGAAACAATCTTTACAGAGTGGTCTGACTACAGTGTTTCAGAACACTGCCTCTTGTGACAAACTCTGATTCGAATAAAATAACCTGGTAAATACTGGAACAGGATACTAGAGGTGTTCTGATGGCTATCAGAAGATTATTGTTGACAGTATCAATTTTGGTCTTATTACCCACCTTTAAAGTGAATTCAATCCTTCTTCTTATATACTACAGCAGTAGCCGTGTTTGTGTGTGCGTATTTTGGACAGTCTAAACTACACATTCAAATCACACCAAAATTGGCAAAAAAATTGTAAAAAATTCGCTGTTGTGAAAAAACTTGGTCCCATCACGATTGAAAATCTTTTACTATATTTAATGATCGATCAAAGTTTGACCAATAAACTCCGCTCCTGTTGCCCGGTCGGTTGCCGTGGCCGAGTGGTTAATATCTCGGACTTGCGTTCTGACAACTTGGGTTCCATTCCCGAAGCTGCAAATAACACGATCAATTGGTTAGCTGCAAAAAATCCAAGTGACAACGTTAGATTAGAACAGCACATAAAGGGACCATCATGGGCCCTTCGATGTCGCCTTGACGGCCGATAGTGACAACGTTAGACTAAAACAGTACATAAACGTGACTCGGATTACCTGAAATGATTGCAACGCCCGTGCGAAGCATGAGGAAACGAGTGAGGAGCATGAGGAGACGAGTGTGAAGCACAAGGAAGCGAGCGCGCAGCGCGAAAACCCTCTGGAGGAGCAAATGCAACAGGGCCCAAAGGGCTCATGAGCATTTGTCATTAACTAAGTAATAGAATACGAGAAGACGCAACCACGCATCAATCACGCCTTACATATTTACAGCAGTTAATATTATTGTTTCAGGAACTTAAGAACTCATCTCACCCTGCCACACTGCACCACACTCCACCGAACATCCTCACTGCAGTCACGCCTCACAGCCAAAGCACCGCACACCACACTACCACCTTCTCAATGGTCAGTCTGATGCCATCCTGTCTTACTTTCCGAACCTCACAGATTTTATATCACATATTCCTTCCTGCTGCACCACCACACTTCTGTCATATAAGAACAAGCCATGTTACTTTCATACCATCAGATCGAGCCTGTGTCAATAATATGTTTTGTGGAGACAGTTTTTCTATCTGAGAGGAGGAAAGGTCACTTGTAAGAAAAGAAAACGTTTGGAGATTGCAAGACTTCAATAGTCCACCTGCTCATCATCTTCTCAGGGTTAGCTGACTTTTTCAGTCCTTGTAAGAGGACGGAACCTTCCAAAGTTGAGTTGTCTGGCGGGAGTGAGAGTAAGTTTCTTCATACTCTTAAAATCGTGTAAATAACCCAACGAGATCTTGGTAAAATGATTGGAAGGGATCAAAATCTTGCTTCATTTGATTGGAACCCTTGATGTGCAAAAGTGTTATCGACAGAACTGAGCCATGAATTTTACAGTTAGTACTTCCATTTTTACAGCAAATGTTTTAAACGAATGATGCATCTATTTCATATGCTGTAATAAACTCTATTCATCATGTTGCACCAATAAAACTGCCATGTAAAGCACACTGGTTACTGAAGGATATTTTCCTGCGTTTATACACTGTTTGGAGATGTACAAACGAATTATTAAAGAGAAACTGAAGGCGTGATGTGTTCTGCAAGTCAAAGCAGAAAGCCAAATATACTGATACTGGTATTCACAAAAGTCACCTTACCTTCACTACTGCACGACTTGCACAACAAAAGCCATCTCTCTCTCTCTCTCTCTCTCTCTCTCTCTCTCTCTCTCTCTCTCTCTCTCTCTCTCGTACTACCCCTAATCTCACACACAGTAATCCTACACGAGATGAGAAACACACACTAGGGAACAGATAACTTTCTTTTTCTCTCTCTTCTCCTCCTTCCCTGAGGCAGGCTGGCAGGTGAACTCATTATTAAACATCATTAATCACTTGGGTACACACACCTGACAAACGCTGGCCGATATACTAGTGCTGCTTCACTGAGTCCCACAATGCCCCATATTGCCACTGGACTGGGTTGTATTGCAGGGGCTGTGATGGAGATGGCCATTACGACGTTCATCACCTCTTTTTTTCTTTCTTTCTTTCTTTTTTTTTTTCACCGCCGAAAAAAGCTTTTAACCCAACAAGGGAGCAGTGAACGTGTCCAAATAACAAGATTTGGTCCATCTGGTCGTATCCTCGTTGGCTTGCAGATTTTGTGACACCTTTCCCTCAGAGACACATTTTACCTACTACACGGTCATGGCACTGATGCGAGTTTTGTTGGTTTTCTGAGTTAAGTCATATACAGGAGAAGGATATACGTACAACATACAGTACAGGCAATCAGTATGGAAGAGGCACTATGAAACTTTCTTGCCACTGAGAATACTGTACGGCTCATAACAACACAGAACGTGGCGGCGTGCAATGTGGATGCGACAATGATGATGGTGAGACTCTGGTAGTGAAAGGTGACAAGGGATCCTGGTGGGTGTGGGCAGTTGTGATTGGGACTGTGATGATGAAGGGGAAGAAAGAAGGTGGCTGGAGAGAGAGATGGTGGTCGAGATAAGGTGGTGAGGGGGAGAGGATGGTGAGGGAGACAGGTTGGCCAGGAAAAGATAGGTACAATTGATACTGGAACTGATATGGGGGCAGAAGTAATGCTGGGGACAGGGAGTTAGTAATCACAGCAGGCAGTAGGATGGGTGATAAGGGGAGAAGGTTGCTGGCGTGGATAATGATAGCAAGCCGTATTCACCCTGGCATAGCAAACTTCATAGAACATCTTTATCAGTGATTTACTTGACATATTACAACTTTGTATATTCCTGTATATGATTTACTTGTCTATTTGATATCTATATAGTTGGTATAACCACATACACGATGATATAGGCCTACATGTATCTAATATACTATAGCAGTAGCCGTGTGTGTGTGTGTGTGTGTGTGTGTAATTCACCGGGTCGGTCAGGATCACCTGATGGTCGTGATCGTCAGCTTTTACCCTCCCGGAAGGCAGCTGAGAGCTCATATAGTCCGATCTAAGGGCAAGGCTGTGACCTTCACACACGCACACACTCGTCCCCTTGCTTAAGGGGGACAGTAACCACCCACTTCGTCAGTGAAACTTTTCGCAACCTGAGCAAGGCGCGAACTCCCGTCTACCAGATGGCAAGCGAGAACGTTACCACTGCACCAGCAGTGTGTGTGTGTGTGTATTTTGGGCAGCCGAAACTACACATTCAAATCGCACCAAAATTGGCACAAAAATCGCAAAAAATTCGCTGATGTGAAAAAACTTGATGCCATCACGATTGAAAAACTTTTGCTATATTTAATGAGCGATCACATTTTGACCAAAAAACGGTGCTTCCGAAGCCGGGCATAGGATCTCCGTAGAATTTTTTGCCCAGAGGTAGAAACTAAAATAAACTTGGGTTCCATTCCCGAAGCTGCAAATAACACGATCAATTGGTTAGGTGCAAAAAATCCAAGTGACTGCGTTACCCTAGAACAGCACATAAACGCGACAGCCCTCTGCAGGAGTAAGTGCGAGGGACCTGAAGGGCCCACTAGCACTTGTAGATATCTATATATAACCACAGACACGATGATACAGGCCTACATGTATAAATATTTATATATAACCACATACACAATGACATAGGCCTACATGTATAGGTATCTATATATAACCACATACACGATGATATAGGCCTACATGTATAAATATCTATATATAACCACATACACGATGATATAGGCCTACATGTATAGATATCTATATATAACCACATGCACGATAATATACAGCAGGCCTACATGTATAATAAGCAAAATAAATCGCCGCGGAAGAGGCGTCACAAAATCTCTTAATCGAACGAGAATACGGCTGTTACTTTATGAAACATGACAGGGATGAAATGCGCCTTGCCTCTCTGGAATAGCATGTATCTATCTATCTATTGCTTGATACCGCATCCTGTGAGGGTGGCCTGGACCAAAGGCCCTCCAGGCGTTTCGGTGCAGTAATAATGGGAAGGAAGGAGGCTGGCAATGGGCATAGGGTGAGCTGCATGATGATGATGGGGATGGAAAGGGTTAATGGATTTGTACAGTAACAATGGTGATGGTAGAAAGGATGGGTCCGTTGTAATGGAAGGTGCAATGATGTGACACTGGTAATGCAGTGGAACTGTGATGTGTGAAAGAGAATTACGAGGGTAAGAACAGTGACGACGATGTTGATAGTGATAATAAAAATTCTGGACCGAATGGATGAAAGGACAGCTGCTGATTGTATAAAATAACTAAGTGCGACATGTAAAAAACTGAAATTGATGATAAAATTGTGGTGGCGACAATGTAAAAAACTGGTAGAAGGCAACAGCAAGCTGCAAGAAGTTAAGATAAAGACTGGAAAAGAGGTTTGATAAATAGCTTGAGAAAATGAAAACAACGAAAGGTTTTGGTGGCACTTGTTGAAAGCTGTAGATGACATGGCTTCTGAGGCTTAACAATCCTCTTATATGCAACAAACCGCTACATACATGTACAAATATCATCGCTTAGGCGCTATTACCCACTGTCCATACTAAACAGAAAGCTAGGGCAATCCCAGGCGTGACAATATTAGCGGAGATGTTTTTGTGGCATGATCACTTGAGACCGTTCTGAATAAAAGACCTTATTCCCTGTCGCAGCCTGGAATTAGTCTCGCGTCTTTTTGGTCAGCAGTCCATTACACTCCTACTTGATCACAGATGCGAAAGGTATATGCAGTAATGAGCTGGACTGTGTAAAGAGAAAGGGATGATATATATCGCGAGAAATATCAATGATAAAAATAAGGTGAGAAACGAATGCAGCGGAAAATTACAACAACAGTGGGTGAAAACTGTATGGTTGAGATGGCGTCGGGGATTATAATTACGAGAACGATAACTGTGCTGCACAGCTCGTACTAAATTTTGTGTTATAGTTTTCAATTTTTCTGCCTCTGCACTCAGATTCCAGTTGGTGAGAAGTCAACAAAATACATCCACACTCTTAAGGTGTTTCACATATATATATATATATATATATATATATATATATATATATATATATATATATATATATATATATATATATAAACACCTTTGACAGCTGCATCCACACCAGCAATACTGTAGGGGGAAATGATTAATTATTTACAGGGGAGGCAGAGGAGCAAATGCCGAGGGTTCCACCCTCTAAAAACTCTGGTCCTGGCGAAGGTCTACTACTGCGCAAAATTTCTTATGCCTATGTAAAAACTATAGCAGTGTCGTCCCTTGGGGCAATCCCTTTCCCACTTAGGGGTGGCTATCGGGGGTGCCATGCTGACTAAAACGTGGCTGGGGTGAACGGCTACCATCATGAAAAATTTCGTGTTCCAAAGTTATAAAACCATAACTGTGCATAAAGTCTGGCCACGACCTCGTGAGGGCGACCCCCCTCCCCCGGGGAGAGTGACTTTTAGGGTCTCACTCTGGTTAAAACATGGCTCCAGCAAAGATTTACCATTGTACAAAATTTCATGTTCCTAGGTTAAAAAAAAAATGTTACTGTCCTCCAGAGCCCCCCCTCCCCATTCCTATCCGTGGATGTGGTCATCGGTGGTCCCACTCTGCCAAAAACATGACCGGGATAAACGCCTATCAACATGTAAAATTTCGATTTCCTTCATTAATAACTATGGCCAAGCATAATTGTTTTGCCGTGACGCCTGAGGGCCGCCCTCTACACCGTATGGGGCGACCCTCGGTGATCCCACCCGTCCCAAAAGGTGGTCAGGGTGAACATTTATCAGTAGGCAAAACTCATGTTCTTTGGTTAAATATGGCTGAGCATAATTATCTACTTTGTCCGAAACCACCGGAGCCACCATCCCCCCTCCCCAGGTGAGGGGCGGTCCTCGGAGATCCTATCATGCTTACAACCTGGGGCAAGTTCGTTTTCGTTTACAGAGGCTCCAACATGCTTGCATGCATCGCCCTTGGCCACCTAATGGCGGCTCTCCATACTGTTCCTATGTAAAAAACTGGCCGTGCCCACGGTTTTGGAAGGGACAAGGGAGTCTCGGGAGGCTCATTGGGGTCCCACGCTACCTGAAACCTGACCGGGGGAAGATCTACCGTTGTCCAAAATTTCGTTTTCTTAACGCTCATCCCATATGGCCTCGACCCCATTCTTCAAGAAAGTACAGTAACTCAGTACGTGAGTGAGGAAAGGAGGGAGTTACACAGTTAGGGATAAACACAATATTTGACGAAACCTATGGGTGTACGAAAAAGCCACGACGCAAATAAATATAAAACATGGTGTGGTGATGGGTCTGCCACAGAATATTCTCCGTGCCCATCCGTACAACTATAATGCAGAATAATTATCCTGGGGACCACAAGCATACTGTGATAAGTATCTGGTGCAGGCTGATGGATGCAGCTGATTCATCTTGCTGCTGGTGTCGCAGGAGTGGGACAGGTGGATGGCTACAATTTAGTATTAGTACTTTCTTGGCCACTTGGAATGGGACTGGGTCAGCGAATCCCTCAAAAGGTCTGTTATATCCGGAGTCAATGAGCGACTATGTACAGTGCTCTTCTCTCTCTCTCTCTCTCTCTCTCTCTGCCTCCTTGCATCTTTTCCCTCTCTCCATCCTCTTTCATTTTTGAGATATACAAAACTAATGATCACCGTTATAATGCTGAAGTGGATATCGAAAGGTCACATTTTTCATGGAGCAGATAAAAGAAGGCCAATCAGGATAACAAAGCAGCAGCCCAGAGATGGAGTGAGAGGAAGTGGTAGGCAGGGGGAAAAAGAAAAGAAGACATGACACTGGCAAATACGACAAGTGAGGATGGAAAACGCTGAGAACCAACAGATCAGAGTGGAGATCTTAGTCGTGCAGTGAAGTTCCGGATGATGATGATGATGATGATGATGATGATGGTGATGATACAAACGAATGCAGACGATAACAGCGCTATTATTCCTTTCGAGGTTCTTTGCTTTAGGGTAGATTTTGACTACGGTAACTGATCTATGATTTCATTTTTAAGGACAGCAAAAGAAGACGACTTCCCAGCTCACCATTTTCTCTGCGAGAGAGGCAGTGTGGAGATAAGGACGGAGGAACAGCTAAGAGAGAGAGAGAGAGAGAGAGAGAGAGAGAGAGAGAGAGAAAGAGAGAGAGAGAGAGAGAGTTTATCCAGTGCTGATGACAAAGGTCTTTGTGACGCTGGTAATGACAACTTGCAGGATGTAAAAAGTGCATCAGTTGTGAGACGGATCCTGTTACAATGGTGTTATCTGGAGGCTGAGTCCCGTCGCTGTCTCCACTCATTTTAATGTGAAGGAAATACGAGGTAAAAAGGGATTAACACTGCTGATAGACATATAAGTCATCTTAATACGGCATTAAGCTCTACTTACGGACACACTCCTTTCACTTCTTCTATCAGTGTGTCCTAACCTTTGCAAAATATCAAATGCCTCCCCCAGTTCGACCACACCACTCTATACACGCTTCGATAATCGTCACTCCCTTAACTGGCGTCTGGTGATCGAGTGGTTGGATCCCAAAGAGACGGATTGTGGCTACTATCAGTGGAAGCAGGATGGTCATGTACTCTTAGTAAATTTCTGAATTCCGGTGACCTAACCGCGGCCCTTACAGTTGGAAGAGGATGATAATTACGGGCTTATGTAGTTACCGTTACCTTAAATGGCTCTGAGTCCCAGGCCTGTTATCTTTCGGAGTTGCACCAGACAGAACCACATAAGGCTCGACACAGTGCCTATTATTAAAGGATCATCACGACGGGGAAAGTTTTCATCAGGTGCCGCCCTCGAGAAGGCGAACTCCTTTCACTGCTAAGAGACAGGATACACTCAGTGAGTGAGGGAGCACCTGCTTTATATGGCCTGTATTGTAAGTGGCTACCTTACTCATGCCCTCACTTTCTCTCGCTAACCGTTTTCCTAAGTTGCTAGCCTCCTCTCATACTCACTGCCCTCCCCCCTTTTTCTGTATGGGTAAATGTTACGGTCTCCTGTCCACTTAATACATGCATTTCGCCCCATCACCCAACCTTCCTTCCCTCTTTTTCTTTCTGTGCTGCGACCTGCATTATCGCGCCTCATCTCGCATCCTCCTCTCACTGGCCTGTTATCTATTTATTGATCGTCCATCATCACCGAGATATTTTCATATATTTGCAGCTTACTTCCCGTGGCTTACATGCAGGAAAAGACAATTATATGGTTCTACATCTTTTCCGTAACTCTTTTCGACACTAGTACCATACTGTAATGTTAATTTCTCGTTGCAGCTCAGAATTCAAGATGAAGTGATAGCCATTTTAGGCCAAATTAAAGTGGACAGTATAGTAAAGCTCAATAAATTAATGAGGTTGGCCCCATCACCCGCTACAAACCAATATGAACTGTTTGGTGCAGTACTGGTGAGCTGGGCCGACCACCACTGATTTATAGTCACGGAGATGTTAAGGGCAGCTACGTACACTGCCACACTGCTCTCCTTTGTTAATAACTACCAGCTGAACTGTACAGTGGCCAACATTTTTGTTTTACTTTTCCTGTTTCCTGTGTGTGTGTGTGTGTGTGTGTGTGTGTGTGTGTGTGTGCAATTACACATCCAAATCCAGAAGTCCAGTGGTGCACCTGCAATACACTACCTGAGCTGATCGGTGCTGCCCACATTAGTCGCCTCTACCCGGCCACTCTCTCTCCCTCACCAAACCCCACTGTCCATATGCGGTCCCCCTTGTGCAAATTCATTACCCTGTGCAGCAAACAGGCAGTTTCCACATTATTAATCTTCCTTGTGGTTCTGGTGGGACTGGAAAGGCTGGCGGATAATGTGTGTGTATAACTTGTTGCCTGTGTATTTGTGGATGATGGATGCGGATGTGGACGACGTGTGTCTGTTTATGTGTGTGTACTACTTGTTCCCTGTGTATTTGTGGATGATGGATGTGGATGTGGATGATGTGTGTCTGTTTATGTGTGTGTATTACTTGTTGCCTGTGTATTTGTGGATGATGGATGCGGATGTGGATGCCGTGTGTCTGTTTATGTGTGTGTACTACTTGTTCCCTGTGTACTTGTGGATGGTGGATGCGGATGTGGATGACGTGTGTGTTTATGTGTGTGTACTACTTGTTCCCTGTGTATTTGTGGATGATGGATGTGGATGTGGATGACGTGTGTCTGTTTATGTGCTTCTGCGTGAGTACGATGTTTGTAATTAGAAGTGGGTTGTTCTGACCCCTTGACGACCATTTTTTTCCCCCTGTTGCCGCAAGACAATGTATTTAACAATCATTTCCTTGCCATTTCCACACACACACACACACACACACACACACACACACACACACACACACACACACACACAAGCAAGGCTAACGACTAAGAAATGATCGTGGTTTGTTTGTGAATCTGTATACAGACAAAAGACGAGATTTCACAATATGTATTTCACATTCCATCGTAGTATCCTCATGCAATATTGCCTACTGATGAAAACTAAGTCAAAATACCTGTCTTTCTTTTGCCAGATGTCTTAATCCCATAATGAATGGCCACAAACAAATCGGGTCTACATCGCCCCGTCCTCTGCCATTTGGCTGCCCTTCCTCCAACTCACTGCTTCCCTCCCTCATAATAATTATTTCTCCACACCATCCCTCCTACTCATCTTCGGTTTTCACTCCTCCTGTTCCCCTTCACCTCACTCACATACACTCTTGTAGTTATTCTCCATCCTCTCCACATGACCACACCATTTCAAAGTTTTTATCTTAATATTTTCAGTTGCATCTACATCAACACCACAACGCAGGATTACTTCCTCATTTGTGTGTCTGTCATTCCATGTAACTCCACATGCTTCTCTAAAATGATTCATTTTCATTACTCTCACTCTTGCCTTGTCCAAGCTTAATTTGCATAATTTAGAGTGGGGATCACAATACTATCAAGCGGTGACTTTTTTCACTTCCATGTTCACTTCCCTATTCCTTATCACTACTCTCAATGAACCAGAACATATGTCGAGAATCTAAAGAGGTAAATAATATACAGATCACTGTTAAGGGTTAACATGCATATTTATTCACAAATAAAAGGTGCCAAGAAGTCTTCTTGGCAACTTTTATTTGTGAATAAATTTGCATGTTAACCCTAACAGTGACCTGTCTTATCTGGCACTCCCACACAGCCATCAGATTTTTACAGCGTCCATGTCACTCGAAACTGACATATACTCGTAGATTTTCTGCTATCTGTTAGATAAGAAAATTTAGTACATTAATAAGGTATGAGAACCAACACAATAACAATGAAATTGTATAAACCATAGCATTATTTCTATTTCCATTATAAATTTCGTGTTTCTTCCTTCCAACGATCATACTGTTCTCTCTTACCTGCCACGAACTATGCTGTACGGTGTGACGGGGGAGGGACAGCCTTGTTCTCTTTTATTCTTTGTCTCACATACATTGGTTAGATCATTAGCATAATACTTTTACTGCAGCAGATATCCTCGATGTAGGACAATAAACATCCTGCTATCTATACTGTGTTTTCTGTATACTCTTTAGATTCTCTGACCTTCTGCACAGTAAAAACTCAGTCTGTGAGCCCCGTTTGCTTTGTTATTACCGCAGAGGGACACCTGGAGGTGCATCAGCCACTGAGTAATGAGATACTGTGGTTATCGTCCGTACCGGTGTTTGTTCGTGGTCATCACCCATACCCCGCCAGTACAATACCTCTGTGACGTACCACCACCAGTACATTTACACTCACAAGTCTCTTGCCTAAACACACTCGCCTGAGATTTGCAAGCTTGCCAATAAATCCATGTAGTAAGAAGGATTTGTTTTAGCAGAAAGAAGTGACACGGGAGCAGCCCGCACTCTCACTTCCTTGTCCTTCCAGCAAAAACAAATCATAGTAAGGGAAATTGATCATAAGTCTGAATTCGGCCACAGATCTGAGGACAAATCACAGAGGTGGAATGTCGCCGTCATGGCAGAGCCATTCGGGAGAAAAGTTGAGTTACCGTCGAATCACTGGAAATGTCACAAGTCTGAACACCGCCACACCCACCCAACCCTCACTCAGCTGCCCTACCTCCCTCGCAGATGAGAAAAAATAAACGATATAATTATCACCTATGTTCACGCACTCAGCTGAGGTTTACTGAAATACATAATCTTTTGGCGATGGTAAGTCATTTTGGGCTCACAAGAAAGTGGCTGGCCGTAGCAAAGCCCGTGTCCTGCCAGTGTGGTACTTCAGTTTATCATGTACGGCCAGATCTTAAGTCCTTCAGCCCCTAGACTTTATTTATACTTTATTTCGCCCATCTCAAGACGATTTTGATCGGTACGAGAAGCCTCTCGAGCTGCAGGGGTTACGTGATGATCAGGTGTTTATGGATGTGGTCTTCTGCCCTCAACGACGCATGTTGAATGTCAGGCCGGGGCAGTAAACAGTTTGATCATTCGAATTTTGTAAAAATATTTAGTGATCGCTCATAAGAAACACCACAGCCACTACCATCACACCAGTCCTGAATAAGAGCCTATAGTCGTTCTATTTTATGAAGGCAGTTTGGGTGGGGCGCTCTGAGACCTCACACTGTTAGCTCTGTTGCCACATCGTCGCCACACACGTGCTCTCTCTCTCTCTCTCTCTCTCTCTCTCTCTCTCTCTCTCTCTCTCATATTTATATTAACTACTAATTTTATTTTCTTTATTTTTTCTCTTGTTTTCGACTTTTTTCCACACCACCCCTGAGGTAAAAGTCTATAGGTGCGTTTTTTTTTATAGCTTCCATGGCGGGAGACTGACCGAGTATGATCCGCTCACACAGGGCTGTCCCTCGTGTCACCACCTGACAACGTCGCAAGAGCAACACTGACAAGTCTTATTAGATTTTTACTATACTATACTATATTATAGCTTTTTTATTGAATTACATCTATACAGAGTGTTTAAAATTCATTTATAAGTGGTTACTAGCTTAATATAGGAGAGTGAGTGAGAGAGAGAGAGAGAGAGAGAGAGAGAGAGAGAGAGAGAGGTGAGCACAAATAATTACACGTGTGTCGGTGGCGATGTGACAACAGAGCTAACAGTATGAGGTCCCAGAGCGCCCCACTCAAACTGCCGTCATAAAATAAAACGACTGCAGCATTTATTCAGTATGGACAACGAACATTAGCGCCAAAAAAGGTAATGTGTGAAGGTGTGTGACACGTACAAGCTTAAATGGGATTCAGGAAATGGTCGGACAGGACTATGCCTAGATTCCGACACACAAAGAAAAGGTGACCGTGGAATATCCCTTTCACTACGAGGTGTATCTGGATTGTACAAAACAGCCTGGTGTTAACTGGAAATAATGATAAGGACGTCCCAGGGCTGAAGGTGTTAACCATAGCCCAGTTACTTGGGATTTGGTGTTAACGAGCTAACCAATTCTCATATTGCACCTCGCCTCCCCGGCTAGTCACCCCAGCCACCAGTGCTTTACAGTGCTCTCCGTCCTGGCTCTAATGACGCCAAGCAAACACTCACAGGCACAAGCACTCACAGGCGTACACTCCAAGCACAAACCTGTCATGTCAGCCATGAGATGTGTCCATGGAGTGACTGTGCTGGGCTGCAGGGAACAATGACTAGTTTGGATGTCCGTGTGGGTCTCAACAATGGAGGGGACCATGGACATAAAAGCATAAGGCGGCTGAGTCTTCATCCGTGTGTTGTTGATGTTATCAACCCCTGTCTGTCTGGCCAAGCTGACCCATAAACCGCAGGAAAGCAACCGCCCCTGCTGGATCATCCTGTGCAGTAAACCGATGTTTCCCTCCTGTTGAACGCTCCTCACAACGGCGAGGTGTGGGGGAAAATGTGGAGGCTTGGTTTCTGGATGTACACCTCCAGACAGAAATTAGTGATACAGGAGAATCTGCCACTAGAGGTCAGGTTAATCGCACACGTCTACCCCCTGATTCCCCCTCCTTACCGCCACCAAAACACTGATTCGTTAGGCGGATGGATCGGAAATATGAAGCTTCGCTCATTCTCACGTCTTGCCGCATGTAATGTTACTTTCATTTATCTTACTATTAGGTGCATTATCAAGTGCATAGATCCATCTTAAGTTCCATGAGAAGTGATTATTTCGAAGTTTTAGCAGATTTCAATACAATGACCTTAATGTATAGAGTTTAGCTTCCAAATATTTATCCAACGTTCTCCAAGCGATAGACTAAAATCCAAGTAACAGTTAAAAGTTATTTGGCTACTTAAGTCCCTCTCCTGCCTTGTCATCAGGACAGCCAGATATGCACCCACCTACTTATCCACCTACCCACTCTACCCATCTAACACAACCCACCGATCTCATCCCGGCCACCCACCCAGCCCACTGATCCCTGCTATCCACCCTGCTAACCCGTGAATGCCATACACGAAGCTCACCCAACAATGCCACTCAACACATTCACTCATTCACTTCTCTACCCTGAACCCATCCAGCCACCCAACCCAAGTACCCACTGAGATCATCCCGACCACGCAATCGTCTCAGCCACCCTGGCTACCAACGGTGCCCACTCACCCTGGCGACTCACTGTCCACACATCGCAACAACCTATCTCACCCACCGACCTCTACCACCCACCCTCTCCACTCACGAATTCCACCCATCCTGCTCACCCAACAATGCCATCCATCTCATCCATCCACACAACCCTCCCACCTCTCCCTGAACACTTCCCATCCACCTCACCCTGCCCATCCACTCATCCTGTCCACCCATTCCTCCCTCCGACCCAGCCGCCCATCCACATGCCCAACCACCCTTCTTACCCAACCCCATTCACTCCTCCACCCCATTCACCCATTTGAACCCGACTTATTCATCAAACTCATCTTATCCAAACCTACCTTACCGACCCCTCCCCGACCACCCACATATCCAGCCAACTACCCACCCAGCCCACCAAACGCATCCACTCACTAACCCATTTACCCCTACAACCCACCCAAAACCAGTCCACACACCACACCCAACAACTGTCCTCCCTCCCCCTCTCCACCATTACCACTGTCCACCCACCCTGGCGATGCACCGAACTACCACACTCACCAACTCAACCTCATCAACTCCACCCAGCCAACCAACTGACACACACACACACACACACACACACACACACACACACACACACACACATACAGAGAGAGAGAGAGAGAGAGAGAAACACGCATAAACACACGGGCAGACAGACAGAAACACACACACACACACAAACACTGGCGGATAGAGAGAGAGAGAGAGAGAGAGAGAGAGAGAGAGAGAGCACAAAGGAGTACAAAGGAAAGCAAACAGCAACAGATCTTATGGTCCTGTCAAGGCTGTTTGTTACAGAGTAGACTATGACTACGAGATCTAACTCTACATGCTGAAGGATACGGTTAGTAAAGCAAGAAGGCTCCTCCCACCTCCAAACCCTCCAGTTAAAACTGGTAAGAAAAAGTGAGAAAAACCACCTTGCAGCATGGAAATATTGACATGGAAATTTCATAGGAAAGACTGAAAAGGAAAAGTTACATTCTATAATACTTTATCTATAAGCTACCAGTATGAATAACCTGAAACAGGAAGTATTAAAGTAAAATGAATAATCGAATAAATAAATAATGCATGACACCATGTACAGGTACATTGAGTTAATGGGGCGTTTGTGGACACAGCTTGGAAATTGCACAGTGCACAGTGTGGATGTTCAGGAATGATGCAGTAGCTTTGCCTGGCACTATTAAGGTAGACAGCTGTCAATCAGGCCCCAGCTCCATGCATTACACTGAGACTAGGAGCTTTCCCATGCAGGACAAGCACACAAGTCTCCTCCTGAAGCAGTGACCCCTGGTACATTAAAAAAAAATCCCGATGGTGGTCACTTGACTAACAGGGACCCTCAGTGATCCACAGCCAATCACAGGTCGAAAGTATGAGTAGTGACCGTTAACTCAGGGCTATATATGCATATCCTATTCTGTATATATATCATATTTGCATTCAATAAATTGATTCAGGCTCAAAAAAATAAAACAAAATAAAATTTAAAAAAATTTACATACACAAATTGTTTTATTCAGGAGTAAACATATTAAGCTGGGGGTTAGGCGACAAATACTTATCAGGCGACCTTTAAAGGTCAATAATGTATTAGAATTTACTACACTGAAGGGCAATTTATTCCATATATTTACAACTCTATTGAAGAGGAAATGCTTACTTTCATGCGACTGAAATATTTTGCCAATTATTTTATGTCCATTGGCTCTAGTATAATTCGAGTGATAAACTAAGAAGTATTTATCAACAGCCATGTTATCATGTCATTTGACTATTTTGAATACTTGAATCAGATCTCCTCGTAACCTCCGTTTAGTTAGGGTAAAGAGATTTAGGGCTTCTAGACGTTCCTCATATGGTTTATTTCTCAGTCTAGGTATCATCTTTGTCATCCTTCGCTGCACTCTTTCAAGCTTTTCCAAATCCTTTTTATAAAACAGTGACCAAAACTGAATGCAATATTTCAAATGCAGGCATAGTAAGGCATTATACAAAGTGAAGACAATATTATCGGATTTATATTCAAATGCTCTACCTATGAATCAAGTCAATTTATTGGCTTTTTTCACAGCTTGTGTGCATTGTTTACTTGGTTTCAAATCGTTTATTAATATAACTCCTAAGTCTTTTTCATGGTTTACCCTATCAAGTTAAACATTATTCATGCTATAACTAGCTCTCATATTTTTACTGCCAATGTTTAGCACTTTGCATTTGTTAATATTGAAATCCATTTGCCAAACTTGGGCCCCGTTGAACAGTCGATCAAGATCTCTCTGAATTGCCTGCCTTTGCAGTGCTGCATATGCTCTGTTACCTATTTTAGTATCGTCAGCAAATTTTGAAATTTTACAATAAAATCCTTCATCAATATCATTGATATTTATCAAGAAGAGAATAGGACGTAACACTGAACACCGTGGCACTCCACTTGTAATGTTTATCCAGTCTGACTCTTTTCCATTTATTACAAGTCTTTGCTTTCGTCCAGTGAGCCAATCTTCTATCCACCCGAGAACACTGCCATTGAAACCATGTGCCTTTAGCTTCTGAAGGAGTCTTTTGTGTGGAACTTTGCCAAAAGCCTTTTGAAAATCAAGGTACACAATATCAACAGATTCAGTGTCGTCATCCATTCTCAGTATATCATTGGGGAAAAGTCCAGAAGATTCATGAGGCAAAAGCGATTACTATGAAAACCATGCTGAGAATCTTTGATGAGATTGTTTAATTCTAAGTGCTTCACAAACTTGTCTCTGATAATAGTTTCAAGCAATTTTCAACCCACTGATGTTAAACTAATTAGGCGGTAGTTTTCTGGTTGTGCTCTGTTGCCCTTTTTTATTACTGGGGTTACGTTAGCAAGTTTCCATTCATGTGGCACCTTACTGCTTTTAAGTGATAAGTTAAAAAGTTCAGATATTGGCTTTGCAGTTTCATTCTGTAGTTCCTTCAAAACACGTGGAGATATTTTGTCTGGTCCCGGTGTTTTATTCTCTTTTAATTTGCTAATT
>NC_137067.1:20941543-21049043 GCF_032717465.1 Coenobita brevimanus | reverse complement strand
GGATGAGATGGATGGCATTGTTGGGTGAGCAGGGTGGGTGGAATTCGTGAGTGGAGAGGGTGGGTGGTAGAGGTCGGTGGGTGAGATAGGTTGTTGCGATGTGTGGACAGTGAGTCGCCAGGGTGAGTGGGCACCGTTGGTAGCCAGGGTGGCTGAGACGATTGCGTGGTCGGGATGATCTCAGTGGGTACTTGGGTTGGGTGGCTGGATGGGTTCAGGGTAGAGAAGTGAATGAGTGAATGTGTTGAGTGGCATTGTTGGGTGAGCTTCGTGTATGGCATTCACGGGTTAGCAGGGTGGATAGCAGGGATCGGTGGGCTGGGTAGGTGGCCGGGATGAGGTCGGTGGGTTGTGTTAGATGGGTAGAGTGGGTAGGTGGATAAGTAGGTGGGTGCATATCTGGCTGTCCTGATGACAAGGCAGGAGAGGGACTTAAGTAGCCAAATAACTTTTAACTGTTACTTGGATTTTAGTCTATCGCTTGGAGAACGTTGGATAATTATTTGGAAGCCAAACTCTATACATTAAGGTCATTGTATTGAAATCTGCTAAAACTTCGATATAATCACTTCTCATGGAACTTAAGGTGGATCTATGCACTTGATAATGCACCTAATAGTAAGATAAATGAAAGTAACATTACATGCGGCAAGACGTGAGAATGAGCGAAGCTTCATATTTCCGATCCATCCGCCTAACGAATCAGTGTTTTGGTGGCGGTAAGGAGGGGGAATCAGGGGGTAGACGTGTGCAATTAACCTGACCTTTAGTGGCAGATTCTTCTGTATCACAAATTTCTCTCCGGAGGTGTATACCGCATTTGCGTCTCTCCACCCAGTTAACGGGGACGCCACAGTAGGCTGCGCATCAACCCGATATATGCTTAAATGGTTACCACCCACCGATGTATATTGTTTCCTGGATTACAGAAAACCATTAGGCTTGTCACTTACTGTAATGCCACCTGAACTGGAAAGAAGAGTAATATAAAAGACAGGAAGGAAAGAGAGAAGTAGGAAGAGAGGAGGGCAGACTTAGAAACAGAATGATAAAAGGTGAAGGAAGAAGTAGGTAGCA
Source organism: Coenobita brevimanus (assembly GCF_032717465.1). Classification (NCBI taxonomy): domain Eukaryota; kingdom Metazoa; phylum Arthropoda; class Malacostraca; order Decapoda; family Coenobitidae; genus Coenobita; species Coenobita brevimanus. The sequence goes on along the minus strand of NC_137067.1, from coordinate 21,047,966 downwards.
CTACATCAGGTGAGTGGATGGTAGTCGCTACCACATAATACCATTCATCTGTGTGTGTGGTGGGTGAACGATCAGAGAACTTCCTGTGACGTTTCCATGAAACCAAATACATCTACCTACGCCTCTGTTTCTGTCAGCCGTTCTTTAGTTCTGTCTGTCACAATACCTCTCTTTCTCTTTGTTTCTCTCCTGTCTCCCTTCCTCCCCCCCACCTCTCTCTCTCTCTCTCTCTCTCTCTCTCTCTCTATCTCCACCTGATAAGTGGAGTGTACAGTTGGTCAGTGGTAGAATCAACATGCCTGTCACGAGTCGGCTCGTGACATTAAATTTAATGGGAAACCGCGAACTCTAGTAGAATCCCAGTGTTTATCGTTCAGTTAACCGCTCACCCGGTCAGGAGTGTTTTTAAAAAAAAATTTCAATGTCATAAATGATCGTCGTTGTGCAAGACATTGGTGCTTCTGCTGAGCGATTTGTTGTGGGCGTGTTTTGCTCATTCTAGCCGTTGGTAATGCGGCCACAACACTTCCCTGTTTCCCACGATTTAGTCAGTCATGGTTTGAGTGCTGCGGAAGTAGGTAGTGTGTGGCAGTGTCCTTCCTACGAAGCAGTTCCCACCGCTGCCATATTCCCATATAGCTGTGATTGGCGAGAGACAATGAGTGCAGTGTCCTTCCAGTAACGACGCCCAGTCATCCGCTTAGTCCACTCTTTGACCAGTATTTCTTTTCGTATTTTCCTAGGTTTAAGAGTTAGCTTTTGAGTGAGCGAGTGAGTTCGATCTCTTTATTTGAATTCATCTTGAGACTCATGTAACGTTAATTTATTTTATTGTGATCAATAAAGTAACAGTTCTTTTTCTCGAGCTTAATGTAATGTAAACTTGTGTTTCATTTCTCCATTGAGCTTATTTCACTTATAGCTCCTAGCTTGCATAAACGTTTTGCTATTCATAACTGGTACTTAGACCAGTCTTCTTGTATTAAGCTTAAAATCTGTTGTGCCATCTAGGAGTTAATGCATCAGCAAGAACCTGATATCATTAATTGCATTAGTTATTGACTGTCAGGGGTGAAGTCACTTTCTCCAGAGGCTAACAGTACCAATAAACAGCAATTGTGAGGAATTAATCTCTGCTGTGTATTGTTGAGAAAGTTTATAAATTCTCGTTCTTAGAGAATCAGCGAAGCAAGCCAGCATGAAGTAATCGTTGCTTGATTTTTAGCAAGACAATTCATTGCCCTGTTCTCAGTATTACTGAACATTATCTTTTAATATTGCATATAATCTTAAACACCCCGTGACAATTGACGACCTCATTCCAGGATATTAACTCCTAGCTCTAAAGCTATTCACGAGATAATACTCATACGTTCATACTTAGGTATTTATTATTAAAGTCTATAGGCACTACCTTACTGGTGATTATTGATTCATTTTTATTAATTTACATAATTGTTTTCACAGTCAGTTCTTTGTTTAATTTTATTTCTTTACCAGTTTAATTAGATAAAGCTGGACACCACTAACTTGTGCCTATATTCTTTATTCTCGATTATTGACATCTTTCTCTGGAAAAACTGCAGTCAGTACTGAGTCGCTAGTTATTTAGATTGAGTTAGCATCATGGCAGCCAGCGTCTATGTACAGGAAGCTAAAGATATGGGCCTTGCTGACCCAGGAAAAATTCAAAACAACGTTCTCTCACGGTTTAATTACGAGCAAGAACGTGAGAAAGATGCTCGTGAAGAGCGTAGAATCCAACGCGAACACGAGCGAGAACAGCGTGAACACGAGCAGAAACAACGCGAACTCAAGTTAGAACAAGAGCGACAACAACGCAAACCTGAACAAAAACAACGTGAACACGAGCGAGAACAGCGCGAACATGAACAAAAACAACGTGAACTCGAGTTAGAACAAACCGAGAGAGAACTTCAACACGAGGTAGAACAACACGAGAGAGAACGTCAACATGAGTTAGAACAACGTGAGAGAGAACGTGAATACAAACGTGAACAACGAGAACATGAACGTGCCGAGCGAGAAGCATGCAAAAAACACGAATTTGAAATGTTGAAGCTCAGGCGAGATTCCTTGGCTTCAGACACGTCTGGTGCAGCTGGTCAAAGCTCCACGAGCGTTCTCCCTGCACATGTTATGGCGACCCCACACATCAAGCTTCCCCCATACAAGACATGGCTCAACTGTACCAGCTGGATGATGCAGCTAAGCGGCTTCAGTTTCTTAACCTGTTTGAGGGCCCTGCCCTCGATATTCTCCACAGAATTCATGGAGACAATCTCACGTATGAGATGATGAAGGTCGCACTCGTCAAAGCGTACGGTCTCACAGTTGACGACGCCAGGAGTCAGTTCATGAGGGCGCGTTTACAGGATAAAGAGACTGCCGTTCAGTTTCTTAACCCCTTAACCGTGGGGCGTCACTTTCGTGACGCTTGGGAGCAAGGGATCATACCACGGGGCGTCGCTTTTGTGATTCTGTGTTATTTTGAATTCACCCGGGCTTCCAAGTGGGGGCTTGTATCATCTATCAGTACCGCCAATGTCCAACACTAGTCAGCACTCCTAATCTCATCTGTACTCCCATCCATTGTTGACAATTTAGCCATTTCTCCCCGTTCTTGACTCCCCTCCCTACCCCCCCCCTCCATTACACTATCCTCTCGCCTGCCCAGCCGTGCTACGCTAAGTAAATCTTCCCTGGAATTTTTCACTGATTTTATCCATTGAAATAAGCCCTATGCCCTATTCTTATACCAAATAATATATACAAGAAAGAAATAAGGTAAGTGAGAGTGCCATACACCTGGAACTGGCTAATTATCACCTGACAACACCTCACGTGCACTCGTTCGCTAATTTTCGCTGTTTTTTTCCCCTTGAAATATGCCATATAATCTATTTTCGTAATAAATATACATATAAGGAGGGAAGGGAGAAGCCTAAGTGATATTTACATTCACCTGGAACTACCTAATTTATAATGTATTGTCTAGATTTCCTACCAATCATTTCAGTGAAATACATAGCTGTTTCAAAAGCTACGTTGGTAGCACAGAATAACCCCCAAGTAGGCCTCAACCCGGGCCGGCCTTCCTTTATCAGTTCTCTCTCATCTTCCGAAGAGGAGGTACGGCTCATCCTCTTGCTGACTTCAGGGCCTTTTTTCACCCCCATGCAAAGGGCCCTGTGACCTTTATCCCCTACTAAACCTCGTGTGGAAAGAGGTAAAGGGCTGACAATTGATAAAAGAGTGACTACGATCTTTCTATTGAGTAAAACAGTGCAAGTGGAATTGTGAATAATGTGTAAATAATGTGTAAACAGCAAGTGAAAGTAATGAATGTAAATATACGTGAACAATGGAAAATAGTTTTATAAGTTACTTCAAGTGACAGTGCATAACACAGTGTAAATAAAATAGAAATGTAAATAACGTAAATAAAATAGAGAACATAAATAGAAATGTAAATGAGTAGTATTATAAGAATACGAGTATATACCCTAGGAGTAATGAAAGTGAAAGTTTCACTCTAGCATGTCTGAATGCTATGAGTTATGAGAGTGAAAATGAAAGTGACATTCACTCTCAGTGCCAGTATACAGGACGAGAAAGTGAATGCTACGTATTTTACTGAAAGAAATTGAATCCCTACAGTGACAATAAACTAATACTACTGAAGGAAACTTATAGAAATATAAAGTGTGAGGGGTTTTATGAATAATAAATGACAGAGTACCAAGAGCGAACTAGCGCAAGTGCGGCGGTCAGACGCGCTCATAATTTTCATTGCTTTCACAGTGTTTTTTTTTTTGTAGTATGGATCCCAAACTACTTGAAAATCATAGAGTAGTGTTTATAGTGTTAATATCTGGCTGTGGTAATCATATTACGGGTTGTCGGGAAGTGTAAAGTGGAGACTTCGTTAACCAACTTCAGAGGTCTCCACAAGTCCTACGGTAACTGACGAAGGCTCAACAAACATTCCAGGAGAAAGCTGAAGGTATATGCCATAAGCATATATAATTTTAATATTCTAGGACTAATAACTGATTTTTGGCAAATATTTTTTGAGAGTATGTTGGAGCCTGAATAACCCTGCGGCACACACAAAACATCGGTAAACATGCCCGCGGTGTAGGGGTTAACCAGCTTACTTAGATGGGTGGATGGAGAAAGATGAAACTCCTTCCACGCGTGAGGAGATAATTGGCCTTACGCTGCGACGCAGTTAGAAAAGTCGTGGCCTACTGAACTTATGGCTCAACTTAAGATCTGCCAGGTAAGAGATGGAAGCCAAATGGTGAAGAAGGCTGACTCATTTTTTACTACATACGGGTATCAAACTCGCAAGCAGCATACCTGGAACAGGAAACCTGATAAATCTGGGAAACCGTCTCAGACTGAACCCCAGCAACAAGGCCATTCTCAGAATAATGGCCAAGGTCCAAAACCGCAGAAGAAGGACCATGGGCAAACCACTCAGTAACCTGAGTGGAAGAAACCAGTAGCAGTATCAGCCATACAACTGACCGTCAGGACTGTCCTTTTCACCACCAGCTCAAGTGAATAGGAGGCAGGAGGCTAACGCAGCCTTCATTCCTCAGCAGCAGCACAGTGGTCACGTCCCTACCAGTACGGGTACTCCCCCACAGTTCTCTAGTCCCACAATGACAGTGAACCCCCCTCCGCAGATGGCCAATGCTCCATCTTCCCAGGCAGTGAATATGACCCCTCAAGTTTCTAGTTCACAGGGCACCATGTTTGCTGCATCATTTATTCAGCAGCCTAATCAATGGCTAGCTGCTTCCTCCACAGGCCCTCCCACAGGTGACAGTACCTTCCTTGTTCAGCCAGGGTTTGTGGGAGGCATTCCTGTGAAGGTCCTGAGAGACAATGGTTCCTCGGGTTGCTCTGTCAAGCAGAGTCTAGTTCGGCCTGAGTAGTACAGAGGTCGACAGATCCAAGCTAACCTTATTGATGGATCAGTGAGATTGTTCCCTGAGGCACTCATCCAGGTGGCATCTCCATTTTATACTGGTAAGACAGTCGCAGTTGTCATACCAGAACCTTTATTTGACCTAATCATAGGCAATATTCCCAGTGCCAAGGATGGTTGCACCGAAGATGATGCTACTCAGACTTCGGCTACAGTAACGCGAGCCATGACTGATGCTCCAGACTGTGTCACCCCAGTGACCATTGAATCGCCGCAAGATCTGATGTGTAGCCAAATTGTTGTTCAAGAACAACATTCTGACCCGACACTTGCTGCCGTGCGGAAGAAACAAAAGGATAGAGTGATAAAGTATTCACAGGGAGGTCGAGCCAAGTTCCTTCGTAAACAAGGATGGCTCTACCGTGAGTCATGAACACCCCAGGGCTAGGTTCGACTGCAGTTTGTTGTTCCCTCCAAGTACCGCCAAGCAGTGTTAGAATGGGGTCATTGTTCAGCCTCAGGAGGTCACCTGGGGAAAAGGAAGACCCAGAGCCATATCCGAGCTGACTTTTTCTGGCCAGGGATGGGACGAGACATAGATAGTTTTGTGTGTTCCTGCAGTGTGTGTCAAAGTAACACCAATCAGGGACACGTCCTTCCTGCGTCATTTGAACCCACACCCATAATCTATGGAGCAGTTGAAAGAGAGGGTAGTGGTAATGTGGGTGTAGACCCGATGTCTCGCCTACTAACTGATGACTAATACGGGCAACTGTTGTATGCTGGGTTCCGTAAGACAGGCGTTCTCAGAGATTTGAGTAATCCAAGGACCAGCCTGGTTCCCAGTTAAAAGTGTAGACCTGACGTCTCGCCCATTGGCCCCACAGGACACAGTATGTCCAGGACCTGTACATACACATGTGCTGTAAGTTAAGGGGGAAGTTTGAGAACTCCGTGGAGACAGTCTGAGGCTGTGTATGAATTACCTTGTGGAACGTCTCGAGCTGTGGGCCTCTCTGAGGATTCCCGGAGAATGCACATTATCCACATGAGTGTTCACACCCACAGTGGGTGTTAAAACGTGACCTGCCCAAGACTGCGTAGCGATTCTCAGCTTCCTGTTATTAGTTGTAAGTGTAGAGTTGGGTTAACTAGCAAACCGCCTGCTCTAAGGGATTTGAGCAATTCAAGAAGTGGTACATTTCCTGGTTAATAATATTAGGTTAACTAGTAAACTGCCCGTTCTAAGAGATTTGAGCAATTCAAGAACTGGCACGTTTCCTAGTTAATAAGCATTAACCAGTAATCTATAAGGGTTCTAAGCAATTTGTGAATTCAAGAATTACGTTTCCTGGTTAATAATGACATAAGTACTGATTGCTAGGCAAAGAGAGAGAAATGATACTTTTGATGCTCCATCTTAATTCCTTTCACAGGTGCAGCTGGCGGGTGCAGTAGTGCTGTGCAGATCAGCTGGTCGTCCCTGTCGCATGCTGCCTCCCCTTCTCTTCTGCCTCATCATCATTATTTACTATAAATTTGTATTACATGACTTTACACATAGGTACAGTCACACCACAACTGTCACACCTACACCGTGTATTACATACATTACGCTACATAACAATTAGTTGTTAATGTAAATGTAGTGAACTTTTTGCTCAGTTTGACCGGAGTACAGGATTTTTCACTGTCGTCACGGAGTTTTTCCCTCAAGCTTGCTTCTATTAACGTAAATACAAGGTTTTCTCACTCACTGGCGACTGTGACTTTCTCCTGTAGCAGGATAGCACACACACACCACAGTGTGAATCTTGTGTGACTGAGTTAGGATTTATATGTATGTATATAGGTAAGAGATGGGTGAGAGCTAGAAGAGTTAGGTGTGGCAGGGAGGTTTTGAAAATGAGTGAGTTGGATAAAAGAGAGAAAAAGATAAAGTATCAGGAGAAATTGAAAGATGAGTGGAACGCAGTGAAAGATCGGGAAAATGGCAGTGTGGAGGAGGAATGGCAGTTATTTAAGAGTGCTGTGGTGGGGCATGCAGAAGAGGTGTGTGGTGTGAGACGTGTGGGTGGTGGTGTAAGAAAAGGAAGTGAATGGTGGTGCGAGGAAGTAAGTATGGCTGTGGCTGAGAAGAGACGTGCATATGAAGTGTGGCTGCAGAGGAAGGATGAGATGTCATATGAGAGGTATAAGGAAAAGAGGAATAAGGCGAGAAGGGGTGTGTGTGATGCTAAAGTGGCAGCAGATGACAGGTGGGGGAGGCGGCTGACAGAGAATTTTCAACAGAATAAGAAAATGTTTTGAAAGGAGGTGAAAAGGGTGTGAAAGGGAGAGTCTGGGAAGGAAGAATGAGTAAAAGCAGAGGACGGAAGGATGTTAATTGAGATGGATGCAGTAAGGAAGAGATGGGCAGAGTATTTTGAAAGATTGTTAAATGTAGAGGAGGAAACGGTGGCTGAGCTTGTGGCGGATGGAAGGGTGCAAGGAATAAATGTGTTGGGAGAGTTGAATGATTCTTTGATCATGAAGGAGGAAGTGCAGAAGGCAGTAAAGGAGATGAAAACAGGGAAAGCTGCAGGTATGGATGGGTGTGCTGTGGAATGCCTGAAGGGTGGTGGAGTGACTATTGTTGACTGGTTAGTAAGATTGTTGAATGTGTGCTTTGTGAAAGGTATGGTGCCAGTTGACTGGGCAAGTGCTTGTGTGGTCCCGTTGTATAAAGGCAAGGGTGATAAGTATGAATGTACTAGCTTTAGGGGTATAAGTCTGTTGAGTGTTGTAGGTAAGGTGTATGGTAGAGTGTTAATTATGAGAGTTAGAGAGGGTACAGAGGGAGTGATTGGTGATGAGCAGTGTGGCTTTAGGAGAGGGAGGGGATGCGTGGATCAGGTGTTTGCTGTGAGACAAGTGTGTGAAAAGTATTTAGCGAAAGGCAAGGATGTTTTTGGGCATTTATGGATTTAGAGAAAGCGTATGATAGAATTGATAGGGAGGCTTTGTGGATTGTTTTAAGATTGTATGGACTTGATGGTAGGTTATTAAAAGGGGTGAAAAGTTTTTATGTAAATAGTAGAGCGTGTGTAAGAGTGGGAAATGCTGTGAGCGATTGGTTTCCTGTGAGAGTGGGGCTGCGACAGGGATGTGTGATGTCGCCTTGGTTGTTTAATATTTACATGGATGGTGTTGTAAGGGAGGTGAATGCAAGAGTTTTAGGTGAAGGTCTGAGTCTGGTGAATGTTGATGGCGGAGATTGGAATCTGAAGCAGCTGCTGTTTGCAGATGATACTGCACTGGTGGCTGATTCAGAGAAGAGATTGAGACAGTTGGTAGAGGAGTTTGGAAGGGTGTGTGAAAGGAGGAAATTGAAAGTAAATGAGAATAAGAGTAAAGTGATGAAGTGTACGAGGTTGGTAGATGGTAGGGGGATGAATATAGTTTTGAATGGCGAGTTGTTTGAGGAGGTAGAGTGTTTTAAATATCTAGGGTCACATGTTGCTGTGGATGGAAGAATAGATGGAGAAGTGAAGTTTAGAATAAATGAAGTAGGAAAGGTGCTGGGAGGAATGAAAAATGTGTTTAGATGTCGTTCGCTTAGGATGGATGTAAAGAGAAGGCTATATGAGGGTGTTGTGGTACCGACTGCATTGTATGGGGCTGAAACATGGAATATGGGTGTAGCAGAGAGGAAAAGTTTGAATGTAATGGAGATGAGGTGTCTGAGGAGTATGTGTGGAGTGACACGTATGGATCGAGTGCAGAATGATGAAGTGCGAAGGAGAACTGGAGTTGTTCGGGAGATGGCTGGTAGAGTTGAGCAGAGGGTGTTGCGATGGTTTGAGCATATGGAGAGAATGGATAATGAGCGATTGGTGAAAAAGATAACTAGATCTGATGTTAGAGGTGTAAGGCTGAGAGGAAGACCACGAATAGGATGGATGGACAGTGTCAAGAGAGCGCTGGATGCGAGAGGGATGTCTGTTGAGCAAGGAAGAGTGGCTGTGTGTGCCAGAAATGGATGGAGAGAAACTGTGACTGAATAAGTGACGACACAGCCCTGAGGGGATATTCTCCCGCATTTGGTCTGATCAGTTAATTCAGGTCAGGTGCAGGTAAGGGGATGAGTCTGTTATGATGTGGCAGGGGTAAACCAGCTCTGCTGTCGGGCCCTGCTGCAGATGTCACTGATTGCATTGCGCAGTTGACCCTTGTGCAGTGTGGTGCAGTGAGGATCTGTCCGTTCTCCCCTTTGGGGCTAAGATGCGAATGAATGTGTTTGAATGGATAAGTAAATGGGGAGTGTGTCGTCCTGTCTCGGCTACCTCCCTTTCCGTGGGGGAAGCAGCCTAGGTATATAGAATAGATAGAATAGAATATTGAAATTTTTTTCCTGGAAAAAAAATTTCAACTTTTGATGGGGCGTAATGTCACGAGTCAGCTCGTGACATTAAATTTAGTGGGAAACCGCGAACCCTAGTAGAATCCCAGTGTTTATCGTTCACTTAACCGCTCACCCGGTCGGGAGTGTTTTCAAAACAATTTTTCAATATCATATATGATCGTCTTTGTGCAAGACATTGGAGCTTCCACTGAGCGATTTATTGTGAGCCTGTTTTGCTCATTCTAGCCATTGGTAATGCGGCCACAACACTTCCCTGTTTCCCACAATTTAGTCAGTCAAGGTTTGAGCGCCGTGGAAGTAGGTAGTGCATGGCAGTGTCCTTCCTACGATGCAGTTCCCACCGCCGCCGTATTCCCACATGGCTGTGATTGGCAAGAGACAGCAAGTGCAGTGTCCTTCCAGTAACGACGCCCAGTCATCCGCTTAGTCCACTCTTTGACCAGTATTTCTTTTCATATTTTCCTAGGTTTAAGAGTTAGCTTTTGAGTGAGAGAGTGAGTGCGATCTCTTTATTTGAATTCATCTTGAGACTCATGTAACGTTAATTTATTTTATTGTAATCAATAAATTAACAGTTCTTTTTCTCGAGCTTAATGTAATGTAAACTTGTGTTTCATTTCTCCATTGAGCTTATTTCACTTATAGCTCCTAGCTTGCATAAACGTTTTGCTATTCATAACTGGTACTTAGACCAGTCTTGTTGTATTAAGCTTAAAATCCGTTGTGCCATCTAGGAGTTAATGCATCAGCAAGAACCTGATATCATTAATTGCATTAGTTATTGATTGTCAGGGGTGAAGTCACTTTCTCCAGAGGCTAATAGTACTAATAAACAGCAATTGTGAGGAATTAGTCTCTGCTGTGTACTGTTGAGAAAGTTTATAAACTCTCGTTCTTAGAGAATCGGCGAAGCAAGCAAGTATAAAATTATCATTGCTTGATTTTTAGCAAGACAATTCATTGCCCTGTTCTCAGTATTACTGAACATTATCCTTTAAATATTTTATATTTACATTAAAAACCCTGTGACAATGCCGTCATAAATATATTTATCTTCTGATCTCTCTTTGTTTTCCACTTCATTTGTCTGTGTCCACCTCTCTATGTTGACTAATCGCCCCCCGGTCTTGTGCTTAGATCATCTCTGGCGCGCAGGCGCACACGCATTCTGCCTGTCTGTCTGGCTGTATTTCCCTCTCTGTTTTGTTGTCCTGTTCTTAAACTTCTACACGTAGGAAGTAAATATTTTTTATTATTATTAAGGACGTACCTCCAAGACAGGACTGTAAAGTCCGTTATTGTGTAACTCATTCCATATTGGCCTTACTATCTCGAGTAATAAGCACACTCCACACTTAATTCTCTCAATCACTGCCGCTCCCTCCTACTAACACCAATCCATCTCAGTCTCACTCCGCCCACCGTCCCCCTCAGGTTTACTTATATCTTCCCATCTCTACTAGTCCTTCATGAATTTTACGGTGTTGCTATATTCATTTTTGGCAGCTACCTATAATAGTCTTTTGATACCGTCATCATCTTCCGTGTTACTTCCTTTTCCTCTTCTCGTGACTGCCTCACCCAGTCTGTATATTGCGTCTTCAAACATCTTTCATGTATTACTTTTTTCTTTTTGTTTTCACTATGATTGGTGCACTTGGGTTTTATATTCCGGCCAACCCAACAGTATTTTATTTAACTGAAAGGTATCCTTACAGTTAGAGGCCTCAAAAACTACCTTCAATACCCCATTCCCTGCCACCGAAGCATTTAAAAATTTTACTTACGCCAACACCACACGATTTTGTTCGGTTGAAGGAAATCGTAGCAAGCAAAGGGTCAAGCATATGCCTTTTTATATTCTTTCTCTGGCATCATTACCCTATTTCATCTTGCCTTTCTTGTTCCCATCATTGCCTCACCCTTCCATTACTTTTCCCTCCTTCATTACCGTCCGTGTCTCCTCATATTTTACCCTATTACTTTCTTCCTCTTTTAGCAACTTCCGTTTTGACAGTCTTCCTTCATCACCCTTATCCACCTTACTTTTTGTCATCCTCGCACCATTGCCCCTTCCGTCAGCCCTTTCTATTCTGTCTCCAATATCGTCTTTGTTTCACAACTCTCTCCTCCCTGCCCTCCCGTTCGCTGTCGCTCGTACTGTGTCGCGTCATGGTACCAATTCAGGATCTGAGATGGTGTGACCAGTGACCTGTCTGGCGTAGAACTAATTTACACCTCACTGATCAACACATGTATAACTGACGGCAAAAGTTAGAAAGATATTTTACCCCTCAGTGTCTTGCTTTTCCTTACAGGCTAATATTCTTCAGCTGAAGGAGGGCCTTGTATGATTCTTGTATGATACAGCAATGAAGAAAAAGAAGACCAGGCTCTCAGTGTGATGTGGAAGCAGTGGATTAGAAGACGAGCTTTGCCCCTGACTGTACAGTTGTGGCCATTAGTTCGTGGTACAACGAGCTGCTCTTTGTACATTGTATTCATACTTGGAACAGTTATGAGCTTGTCCAAGTCAATGTGTATCTAGCTAGATGACCCGAAACAGTCTTTACAGAGTGGCCTGATTATACTGTAGTGTTTCATAACTCTGTCTCCTTTGACAAACTCTCATCTGAATAAAATAACCTGGTAAATACTAGAACAGGATACTAGAGGTGTTCTGGTGGCCATCAGAAGATTTTTGATGACCTTATCAACTTTGATCCTATTACCTACCCTTAGTGTGAATTCAATTCTATTTTCCTTAACTAAAATAAAAGAATACGACAGAAGACGCAACCACGCGTCAAGCACTCCTTACATATCTGCAATGGTTAATGTTATTGTTCCAGGAACTTCTGAACTTATCTCACCCTGCCACACTGCACCACACTCCACCGAACATCCTCACTGCAATCACGCCTCACGGCCAAAGCACCGCACACCAAACTACCATCTTCTCAGTGGTCAATCTGGTACCGTTACGTCCTGTTTTACTTTCCGAACCGCACCAAATTATACCACATATTCCTTCCTGCTGAACCACCACACTTCTCTCATATAAGAACAAGCCACATTACTTTCATACCATCAGACTGAGACCATGTCGATAATACGCAATGTGGAGACAGTTTTTCTATTCTGAGACAAGGAAAGGTCACTTGTAAGAAATGAAAACGTCTGAGGATTGCAAGATTTCAGTAGTTCACCTTTTTCATCAACGTCTAAGTGCGCGTCCACACGTGCTCTCGACCATATGTTGGCAACACGGCTGGCAACATGTTCGGGAACATGTTTGCGGCAGTATTTGGACAGATGTATGCAAACATGTTTCAGTGCAACTTCGAACACTGACAGCAGAGGCGATGGGATAAGTATGTCCATACCAGGCAGCTGAGACTTCATGATGTTGTCAACATGATCTGGACGCTGCTGTTCCCAACATATTAGCGGCGTGTTCGTTACTGTGTTGCTTACATGTTGCCAACACTTGTTCGAGCACAAGTGTGGATGCGCACTAAAGATTAATTAATTTTTTTCAATCCTTGTAAGAGGACGGAACCCTGCAGAGTTAAGTCGTCTGGCGGGAGTAAGAATAAGTTTCTTCTTACTCTTGAAACCGTTAAAAACCCAACGACAGCTTGGTATCATAACGAGTGACATTCGAGCAGGTTGGAAGGGATAAAATTTTGCTTCCTTTGGTTGGAACCTCTGACGTGCGAGTGAATTTTAAAACTAGTACTTTCATTTTTTCTGCAAATATCCTAAACGAATGGTGCATTTTTTTGATATGCAGTAATAAACTCCATTCTTCACGTTGCACCAAAAAAATTATCATGAAACGCACACCACAAGTTAGTGAAGGATATTTCCGGTGTTTATGCACACTGTATTGAGATGTACAAACGAAATATTAAAGAGAAACTGCAGGCGCGATGTGTTCTGTAAGTCAAAGCAGAAAGTCACCTTACCTTCACTACTGCACGACTTGCACAACAAAAGCCACAACACACCCAGTGGCGTCCCGAGGGGGGGGGGGGCATGCGGCCATGGCCCCCCTTTTGCAATATATATATATATATATATATATATATATATATATATATATATATATATATATATATATATATATTTATTTATTTGTTGTTAGTTTATTACAGCTGTAAAGTTGTTTGGTCGATATGTGTGCGTTTGAATTATAGTAATATAAGGTTATTGGAGAAAATGAATCAAAACTCAGTGGCACAGAGTACTTAAAAATGAGTTTAGAATACGCTATATTTATGTCGTATTCCCATTCCATATGGCCTCAAAATGACCATGAAATTGGCCAAAATGAAAAATTCTCTCGGAGGGGAGGTTACAGCGCCCCCCCCCCCGAACCCCCGAGCTGTACGGGCTCGCTGCACCCGCCGAAGTCATGGGCTGCACAGTTAAAAAGTTCTATCTATCTATCTATATACCTAGGCTGCTTCCCCCAAGGAAAGGGAGGTAGCCGAGACAGGACGACACACTCCCCATTTACTCATCCATTCAAACACATTCATTCGCATCTTAGCCCCAAAGGGCAGAACGAACAGATCCTCACCGCACCACACTGCACAAGGGTCAACTGCGCAATTGCAATCAGTGACATCCGCAGCAGGGCCCGACAGCAGAGCTGGTTTACCCCTGCCACATCATAATAGACCCATCCCCTTACCCGCACCTGACCTGACTAGCTGATCAGACCAAATGCGGGAGAATATCCCCTCAGGGCTGCGTCATCACTTATTCATTCACAATTTCTCTCCATTTATTTCTGTCACGCACAGCCACTCTTCCTTGCTCAACAGACATCCCTCTCGCATCCAGCACTCTCTTCACACTGTCCATCTATCCTACTTGTGGTCTTCCTCTCAGCCTTACACCTCTCACATCAGATCTAGTTATCTTTTTCACCAATCGCTCATTATCCATTCTCTCCATATGCCCAAACCATCGCAACACCCTCTGCTCAACTCTACCAGCCATCTCTCGAACAACTCCTGTTCTCCTTCGCACTTCATCATTCCGCACTCGATCCATACGCGTCACTCCACACATACTCCTCAGACACCTCATCTCCATTACATTCAAACTTTTCCTCTCTGCTACACCCATATTCCATGTTTCAGCCCCATATAACGCAGTCGGTACCACAACACCCTCATACAGCCTTCTCTTTACATCCATTCTAAGCGAACGACATCTAAAAGTAAAAAAAAAAAAAAAAAAAAAGCCCCCCCCCCTTTTCAACTTTCTGGGTACGCCACTGCGCACACACACACACACACACACACACACACACACTGCATATTAGCAGCTTGGTACATCACATACGTTAATCCAGTAACTCTGATGCACAGTTCTCCCAAGATGCTGGATGTCCTATCATATCTATTCATATATCGATAGTGTGTTTCACAATCACTCATTGTGTTATAATGTTACACAGAAATGGTTTTATAAAGGTAATATCTGGCCACCTTTCGGCATAACACATCTGCAGTGTAAATTATCTTTATTGGAGGTTGCTGCTGGGCAACGGTGGACCTCCGACTTAATTCGACATAAAATTTCATCGCCAGAATATTTGCATAAGCCCAGAATATGAATTCACCTGCAAACAGCACCTTGGCCAGAGAGTGACGTGACCTTTGTAATACCACACTACACACACCTGTCACTTGACCCACACTGGGGCCACACGGTTAAGACCAGCAGCGGTGTTTATTAACTTTGTAGAGATTATTTGCATATAATATTGTTTACAATTTCATCTACACTCCTGCAGCTACTAAATACCTTACAAGCAAAGGCTATGCTCTAGCGAAAAGAAATGCCACTATGTAAAATTGCTATCGTTAAGTCACCAAGATCCTTAACAAATTAAATCCAAGGAGTATCAGTCCGCCTCCTCCCCTCCTCCCGAAACACACACACGTACGACCCCTAATCTTCACACACAGTAATCATACACGAGATGAGAAACACACACTAGGGAACAGATAACTTTCTTTTTCTCTCCCTCCCTCTCCTTCCCTGTGTCAGGCAGGCAGTTAAACTCATTATTAAACATCATTAATCACTTGGGTACACACACCTGACAAACGCTGGCCGATAGAGAGTGCAGTGATAGTTCGGCCAGGAGGATGGTTCGGCCACTAGCTTTCCTGAATTATGTAGGGGACCTAGATCATTGAGATTTCACATGAAGTTGCGTGATCTTGCCGACAGATGGCACATGTGTTTTTGTTTTGGTTGGCCGGGAAACAGCAACGTCAGGGTAGATTTTATGATTTTTCATGACCCCTATGTACTTTTTCGGTGATCCAACGTAAACTGTAGCTCCATTAATACTTCAGGGTTGTTATCCATATATAGTGCAAATATGATTTATTGTCTATAGGCGACGTGAGGGTAGATAACACTCGAACAGCTTATGAACTCTGGGTTTCGGGGCGTCATGTGTACATCTTTATACATGGGGGATGATTCGGCCACTTGAAGTGAGGGATGGTTCGGCAGGGTTGCCAGGTGGCCGAACCATCCCTCATAATTATCTAATGATTTATTTTCTTTATTTAACGATTTTTTTCTATAAAATTACATATTCTCTCTCTCTCTCTCTCTCTCTCTCTCTCTCTCTCTCTTCTTTTCTTGTTTGCTCACTTCTAACCTCTATGCTACATTTTTATTATTTCCAGGGCTGGCCACCATGGGTCGAAAATATAAAAAGAAGACATCAAGAGAAAGAGATGTGACTGGAATTAAGATGACCATCAAAGAAATAGAGGAAAATGGAACGTCAGTGAGAAAAGCAGCTCCCAAGTTCAATGTCCCAAGATCGACCGTAATGGACTATTTAAAAAGGAAGGAGGATGGCAGTTCAGATGTCAAGCTTGCTTCATATTCTGTGAGACAAGTTTTGTCACCAAAGATGGAAAGAGATCTTGGGGAGTACTTGTTAAAGTGTTCAAATATGTTTCATGGGCTAACACCACATCTCACAAAAAAATTAGCATTTGAGTATGCTATTACAGACCATATTAATGTACCAACCTCTTGGGAACGAGACAAGGCAGCTGGAAGGGACTGGTTTACTGGTTTCATTGAGAGACAGGGAAACCTTTCTCTAAGAACCCCAGAAGCAACTAGTCTTGACTTATGACGAGTTTCAACAGAACTAACCTAGGTGTCTTCCAGACGAAACTGGAAGAAGTTCTGAACCGATATGCATTCACAGAGTCAAGCATCTATAATTTAGATGAAACTGGATGCACGACAGTTCAGAAACTTCCACGAGTGGTCGGTCTTAAAGGTGCTCATCAGGTTGGTCAAGTAACATCAAGGGAACGTGGCGAGTTAGTCACAATGGTTGGGATTGTTTGTGCTAATGGATATGCATTACCTCCTACTTTTATTTTCCCTAGGGTTCGTTTTGACTAAGCTCGAATGATGAATGGTGTCCCTAGTGCATGCCAGGGTCTAGTGTACCCCACAGGCTGGCTGACCAGTGAGAACTTCCGTGCTGTTCTGGAGCACTTTGTCTTGCATACTAGGTGCAGCAAGGATCGCAAGGTATTACTCATAATGGATAATCATGAGTCACATTTGTCTGTAGAAGGAATCAATTTTGCCAAGGAAAATGGAATAGTTATCCTTACTTTGCCACCTCACACCTCCAATAAGTTACAGCCACTAGATATATCAGTTTTTGGTCCTTTCAAGACTTTCTATAACCAAGGACTAAATGCATGGATGCTACAACATCCTGGTCGTGTAGCTACCACATATGACATTGCACCTATAATAAGCAGTGCATGGGATAAGGCAGCTACACCTGTCAATGTTAAATCTGGATTTAGGAGCACAGGTATCTGTCCTTTCAGTACTATGGTTTTTTATGATGAAGATTTTGCAGGATCCTATGTTACAGACAGGCCAGATCCTTCTGCTGGTTCACCACCAGGTCTTAAAGCTACAAAGGAAACCTCGGCACCAGTGACATCACAAGAAGATAGCACTTCACAGACAGCTGAAGTTTCATTTCCAGATGCAACAGCTGAAAGAAGCATTGCTTCGTCTCCAATCTCACTTGTAAAATCTCCAGACCATGTACGACCCTTTCCTAAAGCTCCAGCTAGGAAGGAAACTGCTAGAGGAAAAAAAAAGGGGAAGTGCATGATTGCTACGGACACAGCAGAAAAAAATCAACTTGAACAAAAGAAACATCGAACAAAAAAGGCAAATATATCAAGGAAAATAAGCCGAGGCCTACAGTTTTCTGATATCAAAGAAGTAGAGAGTAGTGAAGAAGACTCAGCAATGGAGAATATTTTAACAGAAGAACTAAAGCAATCTTCAGAGGACTCAAATGAAGAGAATGATGACACTATTGTTAACTTTATGAGTAAAACACCAGAGGAAAATGATTTTGTAGTAATAGGGCTGGATCCTCTAAAGGGAGAGAAAGTTTATGTTGGGAAATTCTTGAGCAACATGGATGAGGACAAGGACTTTCAAGTTAGTTATCTAAGGAGATCAAACAAAAGCAAGGAAGACAACTTTTACTTTCCCTCAGAAATTGATGAAGCTTCTGTTTCAAGAAACGCTATAATTGGAGTATTACCTGAACCAGTTTCACAAAGCACTAAGCGAAGGCAAAGGTATTACAACTTTGGATTTAGTTTCACTGGATTTAAAATGCGTTAAGAGTAAACAGCATGTAAGAGAAGTAGCTTTCATTTGACTCGGATATTTTCTTTCACAAAATTATAGTTTTATTTTATCTGAGATAGGCAAGAGTAGAGCCATTTAATTTCATTAAAAGGAGATTGTTTGTTCCTTGTTTCATTAAAAGGAGATTGTTTGGGTAAAAATAAATCCAATAAATCATGTCAGCACACATGAAAATTTGATTCTTAATTTTCCTACCGTATTTAATTCTTTAATTGAGCCCCAGAGGCAAGTGGCCAAATCATCCCACATAGTGGCCGAACCATCCAACGCCAGTGGCCGAATCATCCACACCAAGAGGGATGGTTCGGCCATTTTGGAGACCTTAAGAGTTTGGATTTCTGCCAAGAAATGACGTAAGTTTAAGAACTGACAATAGCACACAAAAGAGCTAAAAGATGTGGCTTCCTCTTGGAATAAGCAGATTTTAAGAATTTCCTAAACTTTATTTATTATGATTTTTTTTTCGAAAAAGTGGCCGAATCATCACCGCCCTCCAAGTGCTGCTTCACTGAGTCCTGCAATACCACATATTGCCACTGGACTGGGTTGTATTGCAGGGGCTGTGATGGAGATGGCAATTACGACGTTCATCACTTTTTTTTTTTTTTTATTTTTTTTTTTTACTCCAGCAAGAAGCTTTCATCCCGACAAGGGAGCAGTGAACGTGTCCAAGTTACAAGTTTTGGTCCACGCGGCTGTATTCTCGTTGCCTTGAAGGATTGTGTAACACCTTTTCCTGAAAGAAACATTTAGCCTATTACACGGTCATGTTCTCTTGTATGGCACTAATGCAAGATTTGTTGATATTGTGAGTTAAATCATATACAGGAGAAAGCTATATGTACAGTATAATATATGAAGAAAAACATAATCAGTATGGAAGAGGTGCTACGAATCTCCCACGTTAATAAGAATACTCTACGGCTCATAACAACATGGAACAGTGACGGTGCGCAAAGGGGAAGGGACAATGATGATGGTGAGAGACTGGTAATGAAAGGTGACAAGGAATGCTGGTGGGTGTGGACAGTTGTAATAGAGACTGTGATGGTGGATGACCAGGGAGATGGTCGTGAGGGAGAGAGTTTGGTGAGAAAAAAAGAGATAGGTACAACTGCTCCTGGTACTGATATGGGTGTAGAAGTAATGCTGGGGACAGGGAGTTAGTAATTACAGCAGGCAGTAGGATGGGTGATAAGGGGAGAAGGTTGCTGGCGGGGATAATGATAGCAAGCCGTATTCACCCTGGCATAGCAAACTTCATAGAACATCTTTATCAGTGATGTACTTGGCATATTACAACTTAGTATATTCCTGTACGTTATCTATTTGTCTATTTGATATCTATATAGTTGATATAACCACATACACGATGATATAGGCCTACATGTTGTTACATAGCCTATGATTTCATCATCCTTTGTGTAATTTTAACGCACAGTATGCTGCATGTTTGATCACGAGCGTGTTCTGCCTCAGTCCCCCCTTCTACCGTTATAGTAGAGTAAGTCGTCCTTTCTGTTGTTCAGAGCAGGATTGTCAGCTCTTTGTCCCCTATGGCTTCATTTGCGCGTCCTTCTTACAAGTTGAATCAAGCTCTGCCAGCCCCTATATAATGAGCTCAGTCTCTGCATTATTGCCACTTAGATCTGCTCCTCATTTTGTTCACATCTCTGTCCTCCCCTGTACAGTTGTTATTATTGTGAGTGCTCAGGAAGTCTCCAACCATCTAGCAGCTGTGTGTAATTGAGTATAACTGTTGTTGCATTTTTTTCTTGTACTGTGTAGCATAAGATTAGTTCTTAGGCCTAGTAAGGTTTTTGTAATTTGTGTAAGGTTCTTATTGTCAGCCATCGTTAATAATATTTTGTATCTGTAATAATATATCTGGCATTCACTGAGTATTATCTGGTATCTCATTTTATCAGGGCTGACTTAGATAAATTTACTCATGCTAATTTCGTGTTAATAGAGGCTATTGCAGTTAACCATATATTTAACCTGTTTTTTGCCATTACATTATCCTTATGAGTCCTGAATGTTTTGTTGTTAGTTTGAGCATTAAACTTTAACTTGTAATTTTACCTAACTCTTGTTTTGAACCTGGAACTTTACGGGACAGTAGTGATTTTTAGTATTCTCACTTAAAGTGTACATTAGCTTTCTCTATTCCGTAACATAAATTTGGCGACCTCATATCAGGATATTCAGGATATTATCATAAGGATATTGCTTGATATTTTGTGACTGTGATTTATTCATGATGTCTACTATTACTACACTTGATGAAGCCAAAAATTTTTTGTCAAATGTGCAAACAGTGTGTGATGTAGAAAACAGAACAAAGAATGAACTTAAGCTTGTTGCTCAACAATTGGGAATTGCAGTTCACTCTCATCATTCTAAAGATCAAATTGTTGGCATGATTAATAAGAGCTTGTTTAATGTAACTCCTCCAAATGAGCAAACGCAGATTGAAATAGCTAAGTTACAGCTAGCCCTGCAGGAGGCTCGTGTTAAGGAGGCTGAATTTCAAGCAAATGCTAAGGAGGCTGAATCTCAGGCTCGGATTCAGGAGGCACAGATACAGGCTCAGGCACAAATTGAACTAGCTAGGATTCAGGCAGACCATGAGTATCGCATGAAACAAGGTGGAACTGGATCATCTAGCTCTGATGATTTTGATGTGGCTAAAAATGTTAAACTTGTCCCTCCTTTTAATGAATCTGATTTAACAAAGTATTTTCAGTTGTTTGAGAGGGTAGCTACAAGTTTTAATTGGCCCAAAGAGTATTGGCCAGTACTCCTTCAAACTGTTCTCACCGGTTAAGCTCAAGTAACTTATGCATCTTTGCCTCAGGATCAATCTGATAATTATGATGTAGTTAAGAGCTTGATTCTTAAGGCCTATGAGCTTGTTCCTGAAGCCTATAGAGTAAAATTTAGGACAACTTATAAGCAAGATAAGCAATCCCATGTTGAGTATGCAAAAATCAAAGAAGATCTGTTAGAGCAGTGGTTAAATTCTAAGAATGTGGATTCTGATTTTGGTAAATTTAAGCAGATGATTTTGCTGGAGGACTTCAAGAGGTGTGTTAATAAAGATGTAAGCCTATATCTTGATGAGAGAAGAATAGATAATTTGTCTGATGCTGCAGTTTTAGCTGATGAATATGTTCTCACTCACAAGAGATATTCTAAAGAAAAAGGGAAAGCTGAGAGTAAGTACGTTGCCTCTACTCAGAGTACAGGTAACAGGAAAGAGAATAAAGATGATGTTTCTCAGGAAGTAAATACCAGCTTCACCTCTAGATTTCAGAAAAGTAAATGTACTTATTGTAGTAAGCTTCGTCATACTATGGAGAAATGTTTCAGGAGACAGCGTGATGTGAACAAAAAGGAGTCTTTAAATATTCAGTCAATTGGTCTAGTGTCCACCCTTGAGAGTTCCCAGAATTCTTTAACTGAGTTAACTGAACCTCCTTTGAGGGGTAGACTAGGATTGTGGAAAGTGTTAAGAATATATGGAGTAGATGGGAAGTTGTTGAATGCTGTGAAGAGTATGTACGATGGTGCGAAGGCTGCAGTGCGTGTGGATGGTGAACTAAGTGAATTTTTCTCTTTGAAAGTTGGGTTGAAACAGGGATGTGTCATGTCTCCATGGTTGTTCAATCTGTACATGGATGGGGTAATAAAAGAGGTACAAGGTAGAGTAGTGGATGTTGGAGTGGCCCTGGTGAGAGAGGATAGTGTTTGGAAACTCCCTGTACTGTTGTTTGCAGATGATACTGTGTTGTTGAGTGAAGACGAAGGGGAGCTGCAAGGCTTGGTGGATGAGTTTGAGAGAGTGTGTAAGAAATGGAATCTAAAGGTGAATGTAGGGAAGAGTAAAGTGATGGTCTTTGAGAGAGGTGAAGTCAGTGAATGTACAGCGAGGTTGGATGGTGAGGAATTGGAAAATGTGAGTACGTTTAAGTACTTGGGTAGTGTGATGAGTAAGGATGGAGGTTTGGAGGGTGAAGTGCTTGAAAGGGTACAGCAGGGAAGAAAGGTTGCTGGTTCTTTGAAAGCAGTAATAAGAACCAGGGAAGTGAGCATGGAAGTGAAAAAGTTACTACATGACAGTATTGTGATACCAACTCTAACGTACGGAAGTGAAGCTTGGACGTTGTTGGAAGGACACAAGTCAAGAGTGAGAGCCGTGGAAATGAGTTATTTAAGAGAAGCTTGTGGAGTCACATGGAGAGACAGGCTGACGAATGAGGATATAAAGGAGCGTTGTGGTGTTGATGTGGATGTGATAGGAAGCGTTATGAGGAACATACTGAGGTGGTTTGGCCATGTGGAGAGGATGGAGGGTGAAAGACTGACGAAGAGAGTGTGAGTGAGGTGGAGGGGGAAAGAGGGAGGGGGAGGCCGAGGATGAGATGGAGAGATGGGGTGGAGAGGTATATGAGAGAGGGGGGTGTGAGTTGGGAGCAGGGCAGTGAAATGGCGGGGGACAGGGCGACTTGGAGGCGATTTGTTTGTGGCCACCCCAAACGGGATTGAGGCGTCTGGCAATAGATAGATAGATAGCTTTTAGGGGTAACTTAAATTCTCATGTTGGAGCTCCTCTTTTGAGCAGTAACGTGGGTGACACTCTCAAGAGTTCATGTGCTAATTTCCTGTCTGATGGTTTTGTCAGTCCTCTGGACAGTAATGACAGGAAATCAGTTCAAATATATCGAGATACAGGTGCTTGCCAATCCCTTATGCTGACCAGTGTTCTAGGCTCTAATGTTAATACCTCTGATGAAACTGTAATCTTACAAGGCGTAGGGAATAATTACTTCTCTGTCCCTCTGTGCAGAGTGAATTTAGAGTCTGGTTTTGTTAATGGTTCCGTTATGGTTGGGTTGGTTGAGACACTTCCAATATCAGGTGTAACTTTCTTACTTGGAAATGATATTGGTGGAAGTCAAGTGTGTCCAGCTCCTCAGTTGTCTAGTGAGCCAGTGGCTGCGTCCCAGGATTGTGATGTCCCTGATGTGTTCCCTGCATGTGCTGTCACTAGGGCTAAGTCTAAAGTTACTGGTGATTTAGAGGATAATGATGATGATGATGTTATCCTAGCTGACACTTTTCTTGCTAATCTGGACCACTCACCAGATGAGGCAGTACCCCGTAGTGTTGATAATTTGTCTCGTCAAGAGTTGGTTGAGTTGCAGGTTGCTGACCCTGAGTTGAAAGGTCTAGCTAACTCTGCTTGCAGTGAGGAAGAGTCAGCTGGTGCTTCTACTTGTTATTATATAAAGTCAGGAGTACTTATGAGGAAGTGGAGACCCCCAACAGCATCAGCCGACTGTGAATGGGAGGCTGTACATCAAGTTGTCATCCCTCGTGTTTGTAGGCAGGATATCATTAGAGTGGCTCATGATTCCAGTTTGGCAGGACACCTTGGAGTGAGGAAGACTGTGGCATGCATTTTGAAACACTTCTACTGGCCAGGTATCTTCAGGGATGTTTCCTGGTATTGTAAGTCTTGTCACACCTGTCAAGTTGTGGGGAAGTGTAATCTGACCGAAAAGGTTGCACCTCTAGTTCCCATTCCTCCTTTTGAGGCGCCATTCACCCGTGTGTTGGTGGATATTGTGGGCCCTCTTCCTAAGACTTCTTCAGGATTTTCTTATGTGTTGACCCTGATTGATATGGCTACTCGTTATCCTGAAGCCATTCCACTTAGAAATATCTCAGCAAAGAACGTGGTTAAGGAAATGCTGGGGTTCTTCACAAAGTTTGGTCTGCCCAAGAAGGTACAGTCAGACCGGGGAAGTAATTTCATGTCAAATGTTTTCAAGCAGTCTCTGAAAGAGTTGGGCATCACCCAGATCACGTCTTCAGCTTACCATCCCCAGACCCAAGGAGCGTTGGAGAGATATCATCAAACACTCAAATCGATGCTCAAGAAATACTGTTTGGAACACCAGAAAGACTGGGATAAAGGTCTTCCATTTGTTGTGTTTGCCGCAAGAGAATCTCCAAATGAATCACTGGGCTTCTCACCTTTTGAACTACTGTTTGGCCATGAAGTAAGAGAACCCCTTAAGTTACTCAAGGAATGCTGGCTGTCAGAGGAAGATGACGTCAACCTGCTGGAGTATGTGATGAAGTTCAAAGAACGGCTGTCCACTGCTTTACAGCTGGCGAGAGAGAATTTAGGAGCTGCTCAGGAGAAGATGAAGACTTGGTATGATAAGAAGTCCAGGTAACGCCACTTTCAGCCAGGAGATCAGGTTTTGATTCTGCTACCAGTTCATGGGCAACCTCTTCAAGCCAAGTTTAGTGGTCCTTATTTCGTGGAGAAGAAACTCAGCGATGTCAACTATGTCATCGCCACACCAGATCGTAGAAAGAACAAGCAACTTTGTCACATCAACATGCTAAAGTTATATCACAGGCGGGACGAAAATAACCCAGTCTGCACTGTAGCTGTTCCACCCGAGTCTGCAAGTGAAGTTCTCCCATGCAGCATGAGCCTTAGTGATAGTTTGGGGAAGAATCCTGATACCATGAATGATCTCCAGACTAAGCTTTCTCATCTAGCTCCCGAGGAAAGGCAGGAGTTTTCGGCATTACTGCAGGAGTACCTGCAAGTGTTCTGTGCCACTCCAGGAAGAACCACTGTGTTGATGCATGATGTCGATGTTGGAGACACAAAGCCAATTAAATTGCCTTCTTACCGTGTGAACCCAGTGAAAGTTCCTCTCATCCAGAAGGAGCTTGGCTACCTGTTGGACCACAGTATGATTGAGCCCTGTCAGAGCGAGTGGAGTTCTCCTGTCACTCTAGTCCCTAAGCCAGGTGGGTCACAGCGGCTTTGCATCGACTACAGACGTGTTTTAATCAGATAACCAAAACAGACACTTACCCTCTTCCTCGTGTGGAAGATTGCATAGACAAGATCGGAAAGGCTAGGTACATAAGTAAGTTTGATTTGTTAAAGGGATACTGGCAAGTACCTATGACTGAACGTGCTAGGGAGATCTCATGTTTTGTAACACTAGGAAAGACTTTTGCATGCTCTGTAATGCCATATGGTATGGAGAATGCACCAGCCACATTTCAGAAGCTCATGAATGTTGTAACAGAGGGTTTGGCAGGGTGTGTTGTTTATATTGATGATGTATTAATCTTCAGTGACAACTGGAAAGATCACCTATGCCATGTCAGTAAATTTCTTGAGCATTTGGTTCATGCTAATCTTGTAGCTAATTTATCAAAGTGTGAGTTTGGTCAAGCTAAAGTTCAGTACCTTGGGTATGTAATTGGTGATGGACATTTTGCCCCACCAGGAGCTAAGGTTCAGGTTATAAGTGATCTTCCCAGACCTAAAAGTAGGAAAGAGCTACAAAGATTTTTGGGAATGGTAGGTTATTACAGGAGATTTTTTCTTAACTTTTCAATTCTTGTATCACCACTTACAGACCTACTGAAAAAGGGAGTTAAATTTGTCTGGACCGATAACTGTGAATCCTCTTTCAGCAAACTTAAAGCTATCCTATTAAGTCAGCCAGTGCTCGCTACTCCAAATTTTGCTAAGCCTTTTAAGATGGCTGTTGATGCAAGTGATACAGGAGCTGGGGCTGTTTTGCTGCAAGAGGATGATCAGGGTATTGAACACCCTGTATCTTATTACAGTAAGAAGTTCACTCCACCTCAAAAGAACTACTCAACTATTGAGAAAGAGCTTTTGGCCTTGATTTTGGGTTTACAGCATTTTTCATTCTATTTGTGTTCTGGTTTTGATCCCATAGTCATTTATACCAATCATAACCCACTGAAATTCCTTAGTAAGTTTAAAGATAAAAATCAGAGATTGACAAGATGGAGTCTACTTCTTCAGGAGTATTCATTAGACATACAACATGTCAAGGGGAAAGAAAATGTTATTGTAGATTGCTTATCTAGACTTTAGACAGATTGTTTTAGAGTAATAAGAAATTTCCTTTGTAAATTTCTTTTTCTTTGTGGGAGGTGTTACATTGCCTATGATTCATCATCCTTTGTGTAATTTTAACGCACAGTATGCTGCATGTTTGATCACGAGCATGTTCTGCCTCAGTCCCCCCTTCTACCGTTATAGTAGAGTAAGTCGTCCTTTCTGTTGTTCAGAGCAGGATTGTCAGCTCTTTGTCCCCTATGGCTTCATTTGCGCGTCCTTCTTACAAGTTGAATCAAGCTCTGCCAGCCCCTATATAATGAGCTCAGTCTCTGCATTATTGCCACTTAGATCTGCTCCTCATTTTGTTCACATCTCTGTCCTCCCCTGTACAGGTGTTATTATTGTGAGTGCTCAGGAAGTCTCCAACCATCTAGCAGCTGTGTATAATTTGAGTATAACTTGTTGTTGCATTTTTTCTTGTACTGTGTAGCATAAGGTTAGTTCGTAGGCCTAGTAAGGTTTCTGTAATTTGTGTAAGGTTCTTATTGTCAGCCATCGTTAATAATATTTTGTATCTGTAATAATATATCTGGCATTCACTGAGTATTATCTGGTATCTCATTTTAACAGGGCTGACTTAGATAAATTTACTCATGCTAATTTCGTGTTAATAGAGGCTATTGCAGTTAACCATATATTTAACCTGTTTTTGGCATTACATTATCCTTATGAATCCTGGATGTTTTGTTGTTAGTTTGAGCATTAAACTTTAACTTGTAATTTTACCTAACTCTTTTGTTTTGAACCTGGAACTTTACGGGACAGTAGTGATTTTTAGTATTCTCACTTAAAGTGTACATTATCTTTCTCTGTTCCGTAACAATGTATAGATATCTATATATAACCACATACACGATGATATAGGCCTACATGTATATATATCTATATATAACCACATACACGATGATATAGGCCTACATGTATATATATCTATATATAACCACATACACGATGATATAGGCCTATATGTATAGATATCTATATATAACCACATACACGATGATACAGGCCATCACGTACAGATATCCATATATAACCACATACAAGCAATAGGCCTACATGCTTAATAACTCAAATCAATCGCCGAGGAAGAGCAACTACGCTAAATCAATGGCTATACGACTGTTAATCCGCGATACAGGACTGGGATATAATGCGCCTTGCCTCTATGGAATGGTGTGTATTTATCTATCTATTTATTGTTGATGCCGCATCCTGTGAGGGGTGGCCATGACCAAACGTTTCGGTGCAGTAATAATGGGAGGGAAGGTGGCTGGCAATGGGTATAGGGTGAGTTGCATGATGATGATGGGGATGCAAAGGGTTAATGGATTTGTACAGTAACAATGGTGATGGTAGAAAGGATGGGTCCGTTGTAATGGAAGGTGCAATAATGTGACACTGGTAATGCAATGAACTATGGTGTGAGAAAAAGAGAATAACGAGGATAAGAAAAGTACTGACGATGCTGTTAGTAATAATGACAACGCTGGATTGTATGGACGAAAGGACAGATGCTGATGGTAGAAAATAACTAGGTGCCACCTGTAAACAGAAAATTTATTACTTAAATGGTGATGGTGACAATGCTGGAGTATATTAACCAGCAGACAACTGGTAGAAAGCAACAGCAAGCTGGTATTATTAAGCAGCTATGATCAAGACAGAGAAAGTGTCTAGATAAATTGGCAGAGAAATTGAAAACAGCGAAAATTTTTAGTGACTGGTTGAAAGCTGTATAGTGAGATGATTTCTGAGGCTCAAAAGTCCTCCTACATACAACAGACTGCGTCATATATGTACAAATATCATCGCCTGGACGCTAATACCCACTGCCCATATCGAAAAATAAAGAGCTTGGCCTATCCTGTCCATGAAAATATTAGCGGAAATGCTTTTCTGGCATGTCGATGTTTTTGTCGCCTAGTTTTGAATAGTCTGAATAGAAAATTATATATATATATATATATATATATATATATATATATATATATATATATATATATATATATATTATATATTATATATATATATATATATATATATATATATATATATATATATATATATATATATATATATATATATATATATATATATATTTATATATATATATATATATATATATATATATATATATATATATATATATATATATATATATATATATATATATCTCCATCATCCAGTCTTGCGTTGCCCCATGAGGAGCGTAGGAGCCCGAGGCTAGGCAGGTTGGTCCTGACATTTAAGATGAGTGACCAGCCTCACTCTTCCCTCGGTGGTAGTACATGAGCATTAAACCCCAACCATTCCTTGGATATAAACCTTCACCGGCTCAATCCGATTGGAGCGTCGTAATTACCCACTGAACCACCAGGCGCCAAAATTTGGTTATACGGTTACCATCCAGTGTAGTAAATGGTTTCCTTGTGTACAGGAAACCATTTGGCTAGTCACTCAGTGTAGAGTCACCCACAGGCAGAAGGAAGAGAAAAGAATGAAGGAAAGAAAGACAGAAGAGGGAGCGTAAAGTCACCCGTAGGCAGAAGGACGAGGAATGAATGAAGGAAAGAAAGACAGAAGAGAATGGAAGGAAAGAAGAATGGAGAAGAGGAAAGGGCAGACACCCGAGAGCAGCACTACATCGAGTGAATGGATGGCGAGCGCCCCCCTACCAAATTATAATATATATATATTGTTACGGAACAGAGAAAGATAATATACACTTTAAGTGAGAATACTAAAAATCACTACTGTCCCGTAAAGTTCCAGGTTCAAAACAAAAGAGTTAGGTAAAATTACAAGTTAAAGTTTAATGCTTAAACTAACAACAAAACATTCAGGACTCATAAGGATAATGTAATGGCAAAAACAGGTTAAATATATGGTTAACTGCAATAGCCTCTATTAACATGAAATTAGCAAGAGTAAATTTACCTAAGTCAGCCCCGATAAAATGAAAATACACTGGGTAATGCTCAGTTAATGCAAGATATATTATTACAGATACAAAATAATATTAAAACTGGCTGACAAAATGAATCCTACATAAATTACAAAAAAAACTCACTAGGCCTACAAATTAACACCTTATGCTATACAGTACAAGGAAAAATGCAATAACAGTTATACTCAAATTACACAGCTGCTAGATGGTTGGAGACTTCCGGAGCACTCACAATAATAATAATAACGATACAGGGGAGGACAGAGATGTGAACAAAATGAGCAGTAGATCTAAGTGGCAATGATGCAGAGAATGAGCTCATTATATAGGGGCCAGCAGAGCTTGATACAACTTGTAGGAAGGACGCGCAAATGAAGCCATAGGGGACAAAGAGCTGACAATCCTACTCTGAACAACAGAAAGGACGACTTACTCTGCTATAACGGTAGAAGGGGGGGACTGAGGCAGAACACGCTCGTGATCAAACATGCAGCATACTGTGCGTTAAAATTACACAAAGGATGATGAAATCATAGGCTATGAAACACCTCCCCACAAAGAAAAAAGAAATTTACAAAGGAAATTTCTTATTACTCTAAAACAATCTGTATATGGCATTACAGAACATGCAAAAGTCTTTCCTAATGTTACAAAACATGAGATCTCCCTAGCACGTTTGGTCATAGGTACTTCCCAGTATCCCTTTAACAAATCAAACTTACTTATGTACCTAGCTTTTCCGATCTTGTCTATGCAATCTTCCACGCGAGGGAGAGGGTAAGTGTCTGTTTTGGTTATCTGATTAACACGTCTGTAGTCGATGCAAAGCCGCTGTGACCCGCCTGGCTTAGGGACTAGAGTGACAGGAGAACTCCACTCGCTCTGACAGGGCTCAATCATCTTGTGGTCCAACAGGTAGCCAAGCTCCTTCTGGATGAGAGGAACTTTCACTGGGTTCACACGGTAAGAAGGCAATTTAATTGGCTTTGCGTCTCCAACATCGACATCATGCATCAACACAGTGGTTCTTCCTGGAGTGGCACGGAACACTTGCGGGTACTCCTGCAGTAATGCCGAAAACTCCTGCCTTTCCTCGGGAGGTAGATGAGAAAGCTTAGTCTGGAGATCATTCATGATATCAGGATTCTTCCCCAAACTATCACTCAGGCTCATACTGCATGGGAGAGCTTCACTTGCAGACTCGGGTGGAACAGCTACAGTGCAGATTGGATTATTTTCGTCCCGCCTGTGATATAAGTTTAGCATGTTGATGTGACATAGTTGCTTGTTCTTTCTACGATCTGGTGTGGCGATGACATAGTTGACATCACTGAGTTTCTTCTCCACGAAATAAGGACCACTAAACTTGGCTTGAAGAGGTTGCCCATGCACCGGTAGCAGAATCAAAACCTGATCTCCTGGCTGAAAGTGGCGTAACCTGGACTTCTTATCATACCAAGTCTTCATCTTCTCCTGAGCAGCTCCTAAATTCTCTCTCGCCATCTGTAAAGCAGTGGACAGCCGTTCTTTGAACTTCATCACATACTCCAGCAGGTTGACATCATCTTCCTCCGACAGCCAGCATTCCTTGAGTAGCTTAAGGGGTCCTCTTACTTCATGGCCAAACAGTAGTTCAAAAGGTGAGAAACCCAGTGATTCATTTGGAGATTCTCTTGCGGCAAACACAACAAATGGAAGACCTTTATCCCAGTCTTTCTGATGTTCCAAACAGTATTTCTTGAGCATCGATTTGAGTGATTGATGATATCTCTCCAACGCTCCTTGGGTCTGGGGATGGTAAGCTGAAGACGTGATCTGGGTGATGCCCAACTCTTTCAGAGACTGCTTGAAAACATTTGACATGAATTTACTTCCCCGGTCTGACTGTACCTCCTTGGGCAGACCAAACTTTGTGAAGAACCCTAGCATTTCCTTAACCACGTTCTTTGCTGAGATATTTCTAAGTGGAATGGCTTCAGGATAACGAGTAGCCATATCAATCAGGGTCAACACATAAGAAAATCCTGAAGAAGTCTTAGGAAGAGGGCCCACAATATCCACCAACACACTGGTGAAAGGCGCCTTAAAAGGAGGAATGGGAACTAGAGGTGCAACCTTTTCGGTCTGATTACACTTCCCCACAACTTGACAGGTGTGACAAGACTTACAATACCTGGAAACATCCCTGAAGATACCTGGCCAGTAGAAGTGTTTCCAAAATGTGTGCCACAGTCTTCCTCACTCCAAGGTGTCCTGCCAAACTGGAATCATGAGCCACTCTAATGATATCCTGCCTACAAACACGAGGGATGACAACTTGATGTACAACCTCCCATTCACAGTCGGCTGATGCTGTTGGGGGTCTCCACTTCCTCATAAGTACTCCTGACTTTATATAATAACAAGTAGAAGCACCAGCTGACTCTTCCTCACTGCAAGCAGAGTTAGCTAGACCTTTCAACTCAGGGTCAGCAACCTGCAACTCAACCAACTCTTGACGAGACAAATTATCAACACTACGGGGTACTGCCTCATCTGGTGAGTGGTCCAAATTAGCAAGAAAAGTGTCAGCTAGGATAACATCATCATCATCATTATCCTCTAAATCACCAGTAACTTTAGACTTAGCCCTAGTGACAGCACATGCAGGGAACACATCAGGGACATCACAATCCTGGGTCGCAGCCACTGGCTCACTAGACAACTGAGGAGCTGGACACACTTGACTTCCACCAATATCATTTCCAAGTAAGAAAGTTACACCTGACATTGGCAGTGTCTCAACCAACCCAACCATAACGGAAAACCAGACTCTAAATTCACTCTGCACAGAGGGACAGAGAAGTAATTATTCCCTACACCATGTAAGATTACAGTTTCATCAGAGGAATTAACATTAGAGCCTAGAACACTGGTCAGCATAAGGGATTGGCAAGCACCTGTATCACGATATATTTTAACTGATTTCCTGTCATTAATGTCCAGAGGACTGACAAAACCATCAGACAGGAAATTAGCACATGAACTCTTGAGAGTGTCACCCACGTCACTGGTCAAAAGAGGAGCTCCATCATGAGAATTTAAGTTACCCTCAAAGCAGGTTCAGTTAACTCAGTTAAAGAATTCTGGGAACTCTCAAGAGTGGACACTAGACCAATTGACTGAATATTTAAAGACTCCTTTTTGTTCACATCACGCTGTCTCCTGAAACATTTCTCCGTAGTATGACCAAGCTTACTACAATAAGTACATTTACTTTTCTGAAATCTAGAGGTGAAGCTGGTATTTACTTCCTGAGAAACATCATCTTTATTCTCTTTCCTGTTACCTGTACTCTGAGTAGAGGCAACGTACTTACTCTCAGCTTTCCCTTTTTCTCTAGAATATCTCTTGTGAGTGAGAACATATTCATCAGCTAAAACTGCAGCATCAGACAAATTATCTATTCTTCTCTCATCAAGATATAGGCTTACATCGTTATAAATACACCTTTTGAAGTCCTCCAGCAAAATCATCTGCTTAAATTTACCAAAATCAGAATCCACATTCTTAGAATTTAACCACTGCTCTAACAGATCTCCTTTGATTTTTGCATACTCAACATGGGATTGCTTATCTTGCTTGTAAGTTGTCCTAAATTTTACTCTATAAGCTTCAGGAACAAGCTCATAGGCCTTAAGAATCAAGCTCTTAACTACATCATAATTATCAGGTTGATCCTGAGGCAAAGATGCATAAATTACTTGAGCTTAACCGGTGAGAACAGTTTGAAGGAGTACTGGCCAATACTTTTGGGCCAATTAAAACCTGTAGCTACCCTCTCAAACAACTGAAAATACTTTGTTAAATCAGATTCATTAAAAGGAGGGACAAGTTTAACATTTTTAGCCACATCAAAATCATCAGAGCTAGATGATCCAGTTCCACCTTGTTTCATGCGATACTCATGGTCTGCCTGAATCCTAGCAAGTTCAACTTGTGCGTGAAATTCAGCCTCCTTAATACAAGCCTCCTTAGCCTGAGACTCAGCCTCCTTAGCACGTGCTTGAAATTCAGCTTCCTTCACACGAGCCTCCTGCAGGGCTAGCTGTAACTTAGCTAATTCAATCTGCGTTTGCTCATTTGGAGGAGTTACATTAAACAAGCTTTCATTAATCATGTCAACAATTTGATCTTTAGGATGATGAGAGCGAACAGCAATTCCCAACTGTTGAGCAACAAGCTTAAGTTCATTCTTTGTTCTGTTTTCTACATCCAACACTGTTTGCACATTTGACAAAAAATCTTTGGCTTCATCAAGTGTAGTAATAGTAGACATCATGAATAAGTAACAGTCACAAAATATCAAGCAATATCCTTATGATAATATCCTGAATATCCTGATATGAGGTCGCCAAATTTATGTTACGGAACAGAGAAAGATAATATACACTTTAAGTGAGAATACTAAAAATCACTACTGTCCCGTAAAGTTCCAGGTTCAAAACAAAAGAGTTAGGTAAAATTACAAGTTAAAGTTTAATGCTCAAACTAACAACAAAACATTCAGGACTCATAAGGATAATGTAATGGCAAAAACAGGTTAAATATATGGTTAACTGCAATAGCCTCTATTAACATGAAATTAGCAAGAGTAAATTTACCTAAGTCAGCCCTGATAAAATGAAAATACACTGGGTAATGCTCAGTTAATGCAAGATATATTATTACATATACAAAATAATATTAAAACTGGCTGACAAAATGAATCCTACATAAATTACAAAAACTTCACTAGGCCCACAAATTAACACCTTATGCTATACAGTACAAGGAAAAAATGCAATAACAGTTATACTCAAATTACACAGCTGCTAGATGGTTGGAGACTTCCGGAGCACTCACAATAATAATAATAACGATACAGGGGAGGACAGAGATGTGAACAAAATGAGGAGTAGATCTAAGTGGCAATGATGCAGAGACTGAGCTCATTACATAGGGGCCAGCAGAGCTTGATACAACTTGTAGGAAGGACGCACAAATGAAGCCATAGGGGACAAAGAGCTGACAATCCTACTCTGAACAACAGAAAGGACGACTTACTCTACTATAACGGTAGAAGGGGGACTGAGGCAGAACACGCTCGTGATCAAACATGCAGCATACTGTGCGTTAAAATTACACAAAGGATGATGAAATCATAGGCTATGTAACACCTCCCCACAAAGAAAAAAGAAATTTACAAAGGAAATTTCTTATTACTCTAAAACAATCTGTATATGGCATTACAGAACATGCAAAAGTCTTTCCTAATGTTACAAAACATGAGATCTCCCTAGCACGTTTGGTGATAGGTACTTCCCAGTATCCCTTTAACAAATCAAACTTACTTATGTACCTAGCCTTTCCGATCTTGTCTATGCAATCTTCCACGCGAGGGAGAGGGTAAGTGTCTGTTTTGGTTATCTGATTAACACGTCTGTAGTCGATGCAAAGCCGCTGTGACCCCCCTGGCTTAGGGATTTGAGTGACAGGAGAACTCCACTCGCTCTGACAGGGCTCAATCATCTTGTGGTCCAACAGGTAGCCAAGCTCCTTCTGGATGAGAGGAACTTTCACTGGGTTTACACGGTAAGGAGGCAATTTAATTGGCTTTGCGTCTCCAACATCGACATCATGCATTAATACAGTGGTTCTTCCTGGAGTGGCACGGAACACTTGCGGGTACTCCTGCAGTAATGCCGAAAACTCCTGCCTTTCCTCGAGAGGTAGATGAGAAAACTTAGTCTGGAGATCATTCATGATATCAGGATTCTTCCCCAAACTATCACTCAGGCTCATACTGCATGGGAGAGCTTCACTTGCAGACTCGGGTGGAACAGCTACAGTGCAGACTGGATTATTTTCGTCCCGCCTGTGATATAAGTTTAGCATGTTGATGTGACATAGTTGCTTGTTCTTTCTACGATCTGGTGTGGCGATGACATAGTTGACATCACTGAGTTTCTTCTCCACGAAATAAGGACCACTAAACTTGGCTTGAAGAGGTTGCCCATGCACCGGTAGCAGAATCAAAACCTGATCTCCTGGCTGAAAGTGGCGTAACCTGGACTTCTTATCATACCAAGTCTTCATCATCTCCTGAGCAGCTCCTAAATTCTCTCTCACCATCTGTAAAGCAGTGGACAGCCGTTCTTTGAACTTCATCACATACTCCAGCAGGTTGACATCATCTTCCTCCGACAGCCAGCATTCCTTGAGTAGCTTAACCCAGCGCGCCGTCCCGAGGACGTACTTCCACGTCCTCACGTTTTGTCACAGCCAGTCCCGAGGACGTACTTCAACGTCCTGCAATTGCAAGGTTCATAATTTCCACAAATTTCAAAATTCGTGGAGATTTTCGTTTCGCCTTGGTACCCAAGCCTTCCCTACCTGCCGCCAGGCGGGCAGCGTCCCTAGACCCCGCGTGACCCGCGCTCGCCCTTGTCTCGGTCACTCACCTGCCAGCAGTGACCCAGGTCAGACATGGCGCGGAAAGGTCTCTCAGATGAGCAAATTGCATCCGTCCTGGAAGCCTTCACTGGAGACAGTGATTCTCCACTCGATGATGATGTGGTGGATCGCGATTACGTCCAGCCAGAGGAAGAAATAAGTAGCAGTGATGAGGAGGTCCCTTCGCCCCGAAAATCGCGGTATGTGACATACCGTAAGGCAAGGGAAGGCCAGGCTGCTCCCCAACCACGTGCACAGCTATCTCTCCATCACGATTCTGATCAGGACGAGGATGAGGACGATGAGGATGACGGAGGGCTAGGACGTGATATCGCCGAGTGGTTGGGAAAGGAAAAATATCACCATGTGGATCAGAAGGTGGGGCGAGACGACACCTAAGGTATGGTTCAAGTACTTTGTCTGGGGAAGTAGCAAGTGGTGTGGTGGGATTGCTGGGAGAAAGGGAAAGTGTTGTGGCGGCAGCGCGGGGTGAAAGTGAGAGTGGTGTGGGGGTAGTGCGGGGTGAAGGGGCCATTGGTGGGAGGGAGGCAGCACGAGCACGTGGTGCTCGTAGGCCTAGGGGAGAGGAGGTTGAGTCACTCCCCAGCACTTCTTTCGCCCCTGAATATGCCCAAACTTCCTCCCCACAGCCCCAGGATGTGGGGAAAGGAAAGAAAGGGAAGGGAAAGGGTAAAGGAAAAGGGAGAGGGAAGAGAAGTGCGAGTGATGAGAGGCGCCGCTCTCCACCTCCCCAACCTCCCCCACCACCCTCACCTCCCCACCCTGACGAAGGGGACGATGGTGACGTGGCTGGAGACGGTGGTGTCACGTGGAACTGGGAGGATGGGAGTAATTTTACTCCCATCATTCACCAGTTCACTGAGGAGTGGCGGTCAGGTTGCACGGCTCCAGGTGTAAATGCTGGGTCGTCACGTTTAGATTTTTTCAATTTGTTTTTTGATGAGGCGTTTGTTGGGCGCATAGTAGAAGAGACGAATATATTTTCACAATCCCAGCGCCTTGAAAGTGAACGCCTAGGAACCACTAGCAAGCATGCAGAACAGTATGACTTTCCCGTGACTATATCAGAGATGTTCCTATTTTTGGCCCTGGTAATCTTGATGGGTGTGGTAAAGAAAAATCAAATTCCTGCCTATTGGACAACGGACCCAATCATCCTAACACCTTTCTTTGGAAAGGTGATAGTTCGTAATAGATTTCAGTTTATTCTCGGCCGCCTCCACTTTTTTGATGCAGATG
Organism: Coenobita brevimanus; assembly: GCF_032717465.1. Classification (NCBI taxonomy): domain Eukaryota; kingdom Metazoa; phylum Arthropoda; class Malacostraca; order Decapoda; family Coenobitidae; genus Coenobita; species Coenobita brevimanus. Next base: position 21,011,167 of record NC_137067.1, on the reverse strand, counting down.
ATCCAGCCAATGCAAATAACACCGATAAAATGAGGAGAATTAGGCTGGTATTTGATCATTTACGGGAAATGTTCCGCTCCTCATTTTATCCCTACAGAGACCTCGTCATAGACGAGAGTCTTGTGTTGTGGAGAGGCAATATTTCCTTTAGGCAGTATATACCCAGCAAGAGACACCGTTTCGGGTTCAAGATCTTTGTTATGTGTGACTGTAAGACTGGTTATGTGCAAGACATAGTCTTGTACACGGGCGCACAGACAGATATAATAGAAGATCGGAGTATAGGACTCTCTGGGGCCGTGGTGAAGACAATGATAGAAGAGTACCTTCATCGTGGTCATGTTTTGTACCTGGACAACTGGTACACTAGCCCTCTTCTCGCTAGGTTCCTCCACCAACACGACACCGGAGTCTGTGGTACAGTCAAGAGAAACCGTCGCCATATGGTCAAGATAGGGAGGAAACTTGACAAGAATGAGGTGGTTTTCTTCCAGGCCAATAACATCCTGGCAACCCTGTGGAACCACAACAGGGAAGTTTGCCTCCTATCAACTGTTCACAGCCCCCTGATGCACCGCACAGACTCCGTGGATCACCGTAGCGAGAGGAGGCGCAACGTATGGAAACCAGAGTCTGTACTTGCCTATAATCTGAACATGAGGCAAGTTGATCAGTCAGACTCGATGATTTCAAGTGTTGACTGTGCCAGGACAACGATGAAGTGGTACAAGAAACTCTTCTTCCACTTGCTCGACATCACGGTCCTGAATGCCCACTACCTGCACGCAATGACCACCGGAGTATCCGAGACCTTTGAGGGGTTTGTGAGGGAGCTGGCACGTGAAATAATCGCCAAGCATGCCCAGGAAAGACCCCCACACCGCCCCCGCGCCCCCCGTGCTGCTCAGACTCCCCTACGTCTTGCAGCCCGCCACTACCCCAGCGCATTCCCTTCCGAACCAAACCGTCGTAAACCCCAGCGTCGCTGCCATGTATGTAAGCACTCGACAGTCAGACCATCAACGCAGAGAAAAGACACAAGATACGAGTGTGTCGAGTGCAATGTTGCGTTGTGCCTTCAGCCTTGTTTCAAGGAATATCATAATCTCGTACACTTCTGAAACTGTGTGGGAAGGCGAAATGACGCTCATGATAATGGTAAGGCCAGTCAGTAGGTGCTAAGTCAAATATAAAGTTGAAACGGGTGTTATTTTTTCAGAAAAGTAATGTATAAGATGAGAATTAGTGTAAGTGGAAAGAATTGTTATCAAAACTACACCCACTGTGTAAATCTGGTCAGTAAATATGTGATAGCAAGGAAATAAAGTGGAAACGGGTGTAATGTTAGCATGAATAAAACGTATAAGTTGAACATTACTGTAAGTTGTCATAATTGATGTCACGAGTACACCCACATTCTGGTCAGTAAGTATGTGATAGGAATTATATACAGTGGATGATGTTGTAATGTTAGTAGTAAGGTATTTTATAAGTTGATTACTTGTGTAAGATGAAACAAATGATATCGCGATAACACTCCCTGTGTAAGTACGCGCAAATATGACGCTAAGTTCCATCGTTCGTTCAGAAATGATGTAATATCAATTATATCAAGTGTTTACATGTGCAATGTTAGTGTAGAATAATTATATAAGTAAAAAAATAGGTTGTAAGTTGAATTAGTTGTCATAGCGACTTCACCGTGTGTGTTACTATGCGCTAATATTACGCTATATATTTACGTAAGGCCTGAAATAATCTCAAAACAGTTATATAAAGTTGAAAAGTGTATAATAATATTAGAAAGGTATTATGTTAGTAGAAAAAGCACAATACGAGTTGAAACATCAGTCACAGCGAGTTCACTCACTACGTAATTTAGCGCTAGCATTACGCTAAATGTTATCAAAAGGCCTGTGAATACGTAAAAACAGTTCAATATATTGTAAAATGGTATAATGTTATTGTAGAAGTATTATGTAAGTAAAAAAATTATATGTATCATGATTTTAGAATGTTAGCGATTCATCGGAACCAAGTTGGCCGATTTTGCTTGTTTCTCACGATGGTACAATGGTTATTTCTGCTCTATTTTTGTATAAAATCCAATATACTCTTTTATCACATGTTTTTATGTTTGTAATAAATTCATTTCTACTTACTTTCATTGGTTTCCCAAACTTATAATACCATAGAAAACGTTTGATGCTCACACCGCATAGGGAGAACACGGGACCAGGTGGGACGAACGCATACCTGGTTAAGCTAATTAGGGACCCCAGGGACCACTTTCTTTGCCACCGCACATTCAAACTGACCAAAAGCGAAAGTTTAAGCAAAAAAAAAAGGTCGAAAATTGCCCGGGATTGGGGGTACCAGTGGTTGAAAAGTTGCCGGGACGGGGCGGGTTAAGGGGTCCTCTTACTTCATGGCCAAACAGTAGTTCAAAAGGTGAGAAACCCAGTGATTCATTTGGAGATTCTCTTGCGGCAAACACAACGAATGGAAGACCTTTATCCCAGTCTTTCTGATGTTCCAAACAGTATTTCTTGAGCATCGATTTGAGTGATTGATGATATCTCTCCAACGCTCCTTGGGTCTGGGGATGGTAAGCTGAAGACGTGATCTGGGTGATGCCCAACTCTTTCAGAGACTGCTTGAAAACATTTGACATGAATTTACTTCCCGGTCTGACTGTACCTCCTTGGGCAGACCAAACTTTGTGAAGAACCCTAGCATTTCCTTAACCACGTTCTTTGCTGAGATATTTCTAAGTGGAATGGCTTCAGGATAACGAGTAGCCATATCAATCAGGGTCAACACATAAGAAAATCCTGAAGAAGTCTTAGGAAGAGGGCCCACAATATCCACCAACACACTGGTGAAAGGCGCCTTAAAAGGAGGAATGGGAACTAGAGGTGCAACCTTTTCGGTCTGATTACACTTCCCCACAACTTGACAGGTGTGACAAGACTTACAATACCTGGAAACATCCCTGAAGATACCTGGCCAGTAGAAGTGTTTCAAAATGTGTGCCACAGTCTTCCTCACTCCAAGGTGTCCTGCCAAACTGGAATCATGAGCCACTCTAATGATATCCTGCCTACAAACACGAGGGATGACAACTTGATGTACAACCTCCCATTCACAGTCGGCTGATGCTGTTGGGGGTCTCCACTTCCTCATAAGTACTCCTGACTTTATATAATAACAAGTAGAAGCACCAGCTGACTCTTCCTCACTGCAAGCAGAGTTAGCTAGACCTTTCAACTCAGGGTCAGCAACCTGCAACTCAACCAACTCTTGACGAGACAAATTATCAACACTACGGGGTACTGCCTCATCTGGTGAGTGGTCCAAATTAGCAAGAAAAGTGTCAGCTAGGATAACATCATCATCATCATTATCCTCTAAATCACCAGTAACTTTAGACTTAGCCCTAGTGACAGCACATGCAGGGAACACATCAGGGACATCACAATCCTGGGTCGCAGCCACTGGCTCACTAGACAACTGAGGAGCTGGACACACTTGACTTCCACCAATATCATTTCCAAGTAAGAAAGTTACACCTGACATTGGCAGTGTCTCAACCAACCCAACCATAACGGAAAACCAGACTCTAAATTCACTCTGCACAGAGGGACAGAGAAGTAATTATTCCCTACACCATGTAAGATTACAGTTTCATCAGAGGAATTAACATTAGAGCCTAGAACACTGGTCAGCATAAGGGATTGGCAAGCACCTGTATCACGATATATTTTAACTGATTTCCTGTCATTAATGTCCAGAGGACTGACAAAACCATCAGACAGGAAATTAGCACATGAACTCTTGAGAGTGTCACCCACGTCACTGCTCAAAAGAGGAGCTCCATCATGAGAATTTAAGTTACCCCTCAAAGCAGGTTCAGTTAACTCAGTTAAAGAATTCTGGGAACTCTCAAGAGTGGACACTAGACCAATTGACTGAATATTTAAAGACTCCTTTTTGTTCACATCACGCTGTCTCCTGAAACATTTCTCCGTAGTATGACCAAGCTTACTACAATAAGTACATTTACTTTTCTGAAATCTAGAGGTGAAGCTGGTATTTACTTCCTGAGAAACATCATCTTTATTCTCTTTCCTGTTACCTGTACTCTGAGTAGAGGCAACGTACTTACTCTCAGCTTTCCCTTTTTCTCTAGAATATCTCTTGTGAGTGAGAACATATTCATCAGCTAAAACTGCAGCATCAGACAAATTATCTATTCTTCTCTCATCAAGATATAGGCTTACATCGTTATAAATACACCTTTTGAAGTCCTCCAGCAAAATCATCTGCTTAAATTTACCAAAATCAGAATCCACATTCTTAGAATTTAACCACTGCTCTAACAGATCTCCTTTGATTTTTGCATACTCAACATGGGATTGCTTATCTTGCTTGTAAGTTGTCCTAAATTTTACTCTATAAGCTTCAGGAACAAGCTCATAGGCCTTAAGAATCAAGCTCTTAACTACATCATAATTATCAGGTTGATCCTGAGGCAAAGATGCATAAATTACTTGAGCTTAACCGGTGAGAACAGTTTGAAGGAGTACTGGCCAATACTTTTTGGGCCAATTAAAACCTGTAGCTACCCTCTCAAACAACTGAAAATACTTTGTTAAATCAGATTCATTAAAAGGAGGGACAAGTTTAACATTTTTAGCCACATCAAAATCATCAGAGCTAGATGATCCAGTTCCACCTTGTTTCATGCGATACTCATGGTCTGCCTGAATCCTAGCAAGTTCAACTTGTGCGTGAAATTCAGCCTCCTTAATACAAGCCTCCTTAGCCTGAGACTGAGCCTCCTTAGCACGTGCTTGAAATTCAGCTTCCTTCACACGAGCCTCCTGCAGGGCTAGCTGTAACTTAGCTAATTCAATCTGCGTTTGCTCATTTGGAGGAGTTACATTAAACAAGCTTTCATTAATCATGTCAACAATTTGATCTTTAGGATGATGAGAGCGAACAGCAATTCCCAACTGTTGAGCAACAAGCTTAAGTTCATTCTTTGTTCTGTTTTCTACATCCAACACTGTTTGCACATTTGACAAAAAATCTTTGGCTTCATCAAGTGTAGTAATAGTAGACATCATGAATAAGTAACAGTCACAAAATATCAAGCAATATCCTTATGATAATATCCTGAATATCCTGATATGAGGTCGCCAAATTTATGTTACGGAACAGAGAAAGATAATATACACTTTAAGTGAGAATACTAAAAATCACTACTGTCCCGTAAAGTTCCAGGTTCAAAACAAAAGAGTTAGGTAAAATTACAAGTTAAAGTTTAATGCTCAAACTAACAACAAAACATTCAGGACTCATAAGGATAATGTAATGGCAAAAACAGGTTAAATATATGGTTAACTGCAATAGCCTCTATTAACATGAAATTAGCAAGAGTAAATTTACCTAAGTCAGCCCTGATAAAATGAAAATACACTGGGTAATGCTCAGTTAATGCAAGATATATTATTACATATACAAAATAATATTAAAACTGGCTGACAAAATGAATCCTACATAAATTACAAAAAAAACTCACTAGGCCTACAAATTAACACCTTATGCTATACAGTACAAGGAAAAATGCAATAACAGTTATACTCAAATTACACAGCTGCTAGATGGTTGGAGACTTCCGGAGCACTCACAATAATAATAATAACGATACAGGGGAGGACAGAGATGTGAACAAAATGAGGAGTAGATCTAAGTGGCAATGATGCAGAGACTGAGCTCATTACATAGGGGCCAGCAGAGCTTGATACAACTTGTAGGAAGGACGCACAAATGAAGCCATAGGGGACAAAGAGCTGACAATCCTACTCTGAACAACAGAAAGGACGACTTACTCTACTATAACGGTAGAAGGGGGGGACTGAGGCAGAACACGCTCGTGATCAAACATGCAGCATACTGTGCGTTAAAATTACACAAAGGATGATGAAATCATAGGCTATGTAACACCTCCCCACAAAGAAAAAAGAAATTTACAAAGGAAATTTCTTATTACTCTAAAACAATCTGTATATGGCATTACAGAACATGCAAAAGTCTTTCCTAATGTTACAAAACATGAGATCTCCCTAGCACGTTTGGTGATAGGTACTTCCCAGTATCCCTTTAACAAATCAAACTTACTTATGTACCTAGCCTTTCCGATCTTGTCTATGCAATCTTCCACGCGAGGGAGAGGGTAAGTGTCTGTTTTGGTTATCTGATTAACACGTCTGTAGTCGATGCAAAGCCGCTGTGACCCCCCTGGCTTAGGGATTTGAGTGACAGGAGAACTCCACTCGCTCTGACAGGGCTCAATCATCTTGTGGTCCAACAGGTAGCCAAGCTCCTTCTGGATGAGAGGAACTTTCACTGGGTTTACACGGTAAGGAGGCAATTTAATTGGCTTTGCGTCTCCAACATCGACATCATGCATTAATACAGTGGTTCTTCCTGGAGTGGCACGGAACACTTGCGGGTACTCCTGCAGTAATGCCGAAAACTCCTGCCTTTCCTCGAGAGGTAGATGAGAAAGCTTAGTCTGGAGATCATTCATGATATCAGGATTCTTCCCCAAACTATCACTCAGGCTCATACTGCATGGGAGAGCTTCACTTGCAGACTCGGGTGGAACAGCTACAGTGCAGACTGGATTATTTTCGTCCCGCCTGTGATATAAGTTTAGCATGTTGATGTGACATAGTTGCTTGTTCTTTCTACGATCTGGTGTGGCGATGACATAGTTGACATCACTGAGTTTCTTCTCCACGAAATAAGGACCACTAAACTTGGCTTGAAGAGGTTGCCCATGCACCGGTAGCAGAATCAAAACCTGATCTCCTGGCTGAAAGTGGCGTAACCTGGACTTCTTATCATACCAAGTCTTCATCATCTCCTGAGCAGCTCCTAAATTCTCTCTCACCATCTGTAAAGCAGTGGACAGCCGTTCTTTGAACTTCATCACATACTCCAGCAGGTTGACATCATCTTCCTCCGACAGCCAGCATTCCTTGAGTAGCTTAACCCGCGCCGTCCCGAGGACGTACTTCCACGTCCTCACGTTTTGTCACAGCCAGTCCCGAGGACGTACTTCAACGTCCTGCAATTGCAAGGTTCATAATTTCCACAAATTTCAAAATTCGCGGGAGATTTTCGTTTCGCCTTGGTACCCAAGCCTTCCCTACCTGCCGCCAGGCGGGCAGCGTCCTAGACCCCGCGTGACCCGCGCTCGCCCTTGTCTCGGTCACTCACCTGCCAGCAGTGACCCAGGTCAGACATGGCGCGGAAAGGTCTCTCAGATGAGCAAATTGCATCCGTCCTGGAAGCCTTCACTGGAGACAGTGATTCTCCACTCGATGATGATGTGGTGGATCGCGATTACGTCCAGCCAGAGGAAGAAATAAGTAGCAGTGATGAGGAGGTCCCTTCGCCCGAAAATCGCGGTATGTGACATACCGTAAGGCAAGGGAAGGCCAGGCTGCTCCCCAACCACGTGCACAGCTATCTCTCCATCACGATTCTGATCAGGACGAGGATGAGGACGATGAGGATGACGGAGGGCTAGGACGTGATATCGCCGAGTGGTTGGGAAAGGAAAAAATATCACCATGTGGATCAGAAGGTGGGGCGAGACGACACCTAAGGTATGGTTCAAGTACTTTGTCTGGGGAAGTAGCAAGTGGTGTGGTGGGATTGCTGGGAGAAAGGGAAAGTGTTGTGGCGGCAGCGCGGGGTGAAAGTGAGAGTGGTGTGGGGGTAGTGCGGGGTGAAGGGGCCATTGGTGGGAGGGAGGCAGCACGAGCACGTGGTGCTCGTAGGCCTAGGGGAGAGGAGGTTGAGTCACTCCCCAGCACTTCTTTCGCCCCTGAATATGCCCAAACTTCCTCCCCACAGCCCCAGGATGTGGGGAAAGGAAAGAAAGGGAAGGGAAAGGGTAAAGGAAAAGGGAGAGGGAAGAGAAGTGCGAGTGATGAGAGGCGCCGCTCTCCACCTCCCCAACCTCCCCCACCACCCTCACCTCCCCACCCTGACGAAGGGGACGATGGTGACGTGGCTGGAGACGGTGGTGTCACGTGGAACTGGGAGGATGGGAGTAATTTTACTCCCATCATTCACCAGTTCACTGAGGAGTGGCGGTCAGGTTGCACGGCTCCAGGTGTAAATGCTGGGTCGTCACGTTTAGATTTTTTCAATTTGTTTTTTGATGAGGCGTTTGTTGGGCGCATAGTAGAAGAGACGAATATATTTTCACAATCCCAGCGCCTTGAAAGTGAACGCCTAGGAACCACTAGCAAGCATGCAGAACAGTATGACTTTCCCGTGACTATATCAGAGATGTTCCTATTTTTGGCCCTGGTAATCTTGATGGGTGTGGTAAAGAAAATCAAATTCCTGCCTATTGGACAACGGACCCAATCATCCTAACACCTTTCTTTGGAAAGGTGATAGTTCGTAATAGATTTCAGTTTATTCTCGGCCGCCTCCACTTTTTGATGCAGATGATCCAGCCAATGCAAATAACACCGATAAAATGAGGAGAATTAGGCTGGTATTTGATCATTTACGGGAAATGTTCCGCTCCTCATTTTATCCCTACAGAGACCTCGTCATAGACGAGAGTCTTGTGTTGTGGAGAGGCAATATTTCCTTTAGGCAGTATATACCCAGCAAGAGACACCGTTTCGGGTTCAAGATCTTTGTTATGTGTGACTGTAAGACTGGTTATGTGCAAGACATAGTCTTGTACACGGGCGCACAGACAGATATAATAGAAGATCGGAGTATAGGACTCTCTGGGGCCGTGGTGAAGACAATGATAGAAGAGTACCTTCATCGTGGTCATGTTTTGTACCTGGACAACTGGTACACTAGCCCTCTTCTCGCTAGGTTCCTCCACCAACACGACACCGGAGTCTGTGGTACAGTCAAGAGAAACCGTCGCCATATGGTCAAGATAGGGAGGAAACTTGACAAGAATGAGGTGGTTTTCTTCCAGGCCAATAACATCCTGGCAACCCTGTGGAACCACAACAGGGAAGTTTGCCTCCTATCAACTGTTCACAGCCCCCTGATGCACCGCACAGACTCCGTGGATCACCGTAGCGAGAGGAGGCGCAACGTATGGAAACCAGAGTCTGTACTTGCCTATAATCTGAACATGAGGCAAGTTGATCAGTCAGACTCGATGATTTCAAGTGTTGACTGTGCCAGGACAACGATGAAGTGGTACAAGAAACTCTTCTTCCACTTGCTCGACATCACGGTCCTGAATGCCCACTACCTGCACGCAATGACCACCGGAGTATCCGAGACCTTTGAGGGGTTTGTGAGGGAGCTGGCACGTGAAATAATCGCCAAGCATGCCCAGGAAAGACCCCCACACCGCCCCCGCGCCCCCCGTGCTGCTCAGACTCCCCTACGTCTTGCAGCCCGCCACTACCCCAGCGCATTCCCTTCCGAACCAAACCGTCGTAAACCCCAGCGTCGCTGCCATGTATGTAAGCACTCGACAGTCAGACCATCAACGCAGAGAAAAGACACAAGATACGAGTGTGTCGAGTGCAATGTTGCGTTGTGCCTTCAGCCTTGTTTCAAGGAATATCATAATCTCGTGCACTTCTGAAACTGTGTGGGAAGGCGAAATGACGCTCATGATAATGGTAAGGCCAGTCAGTAGGTGCTAAGTCAAATATAAAGTTGAAACGGGTGTTATTTTTTCAGAAAAGTAATGTATAAGATGAGAATTAGTGTAAGTGGAAAGAATTGTTATCAAAACTACACCCACTGTGTAAATCTGGTCAGTAAATATGTGATAGCAAGGAAATAAAGTGGAAACGGGTGTAATGTTAGCATGAATAAAACGTATAAGTTGAACATTACTGTAAGTTGTCATAATTGATGTCACGAGTACACCCACATTCTGGTCAGTAAGTATGTGATAGGAATTATATACAGTGGATGATGTTGTAATGTTAGTAGTAAGGTATTTTATAAGTTGATTACTTGTGTAAGATGAAACAAATGATATCGCGATAACACTCCCTGTGTAAGTACGCGCAAATATGACGCTAAGTTCCATCGTTCGTTCAGAAATGATGTAATATCAATTATATCAAGTGTTTACATGTGCAATGTTAGTGTAGAATAATTATATAAGTAAAAAAATAGGTTGTAAGTTGAATTAGTTGTCATAGCGACTTCACCGTGTGTGTTACTATGCGCTAATATTACGCTATATATTTACGTAAGGCCTGAAATAATCTCAAAACAGTTATATAAAGTTGAAAAGTGTATAATAATATTAGAAAGGTATTATGTTAGTAGAAAAAGCACAATACGAGTTGAAACATCAGTCACAGCGAGTTCACTCACTACGTAATTTAGCGCTAGCATTACGCTAAATGTTATCAAAAGGCCTGTGAATACGTAAAAACAGTTCAATATATTGTAAAATGGTATAATGTTATTGTAGAAGTATTATGTAAGTAAAAAAATTATATGTATCATGATTTTAGAATGTTAGCGATTCATCGGAACCAAGTTGGCCGATTTTGCTCGTTTCTCACGATGGTACAATGGTTATTTCTGCTCTATTTTTGTATAAAATCCAATATACTCTTTTATCACATGTTTTTATGTTTGTAATAAATTCATTTCTACTTACTTTCATTGGTTTCCCAAACTTATAATACCATAGAAAACGTTTGATGCTCACACCGCATAGGGAGAACACGGGACCAGGTGGGACGAACGCATACCTGGTTAAGCTAATTAGGGACCCCAGGGACCACTTTCTTTGCCACCGGCCATTGTTTCTGACCAAAAGCGAAAGTTTAAGCAAAAAAAAAAGGTCGAAAATTGCCCGGGATTGGGGGGTACCAGTGGTTGAAAAGTTGCCGGGACGGGGCGGGTTAAGGGGTCCTCTTACTTCATGGCCAAACAGTAGTTCAAAAGGTGAGAAACCCAGTGATTCATTTGGAGATTCTCTTGCGGCAAACACAACGAATGGAAGACCTTTATCCCAGTCTTTCTGATGTTCCAAACAGTATTTCTTGAGCATCGATTTGAGTGATTGATGATATCTCTCCAACGCTCCTTGGGTCTGGGGATGGTAAGCTGAAGACGTGATCTGGGTGATGCCCAACTCTTTCAGAGACTGCTTGAAAACATTTGACATGAATTTACTTCCCCGGTCTGACTGTACCTCCTTGGGCAGACCAAACTTTGTGAAGAACCCTAGCATTTCCTTAACCACGTTCTTTGCTGAGATATTTCTAAGTGGAATGGCTTCAGGATAACGAGTAGCCATATCAATCAGGGTCAACACATAAGAAAATCCTGAAGAAGTCTTAGGAAGAGGGCCCACAATATCCACCAACACACTGGTGAAAGGCGCCTTAAAAGGAGGAATGGGAACTAGAGGTGCAACCTTTTCGGTCTGATTACACTTCCCCACAACTTGACAGGTGTGACAAGACTTACAATACCTGGAAACATCCCTGAAGATACCTGGCCAGTAGAAGTGTTTCAAAATGTGTGCCACAGTCTTCCTCACTCCAAGGTGTCCTGCCAAACTGGAATCATGAGCCACTCTAATGATATCCTGCCTACAAACACGAGGGATGACAACTTGATGTACAACCTCCCATTCACAGTCGGCTGATGCTGTTGGGGGTCTCCACTTCCTCATAAGTACTCCTGACTTTATATAATAACAAGTAGAAGCACCAGCTGACTCTTCCTCACTGCAAGCAGAGTTAGCTAGACCTTTCAACTCAGGGTCAGCAACCTGCAACTCAACCAACTCTTGACGAGACAAATTATCAACACTACGGGGTACTGCCTCATCTGGTGAGTGGTCCAAATTAGCAAGAAAAGTGTCAGCTAGGATAACATCATCATCATCATTATCCTCTAAATCACCAGTAACTTTAGACTTAGCCCTAGTGACAGCACATGCAGGGAACACATCAGGGACATCACAATCCTGGGTCGCAGCCACTGGCTCACTAGACAACTGAGGAGCTGGACACACTTGACTTCCACCAATATCATTTCCAAGTAAGAAAGTTACACCTGACATTGGCAGTGTCTCAACCAACCCAACCATAACGGAAAACCAGACTCTAAATTCACTCTGCACAGAGGGACAGAGAAGTAATTATTCCCTACACCATGTAAGATTACAGTTTCATCAGAGGAATTAACATTAGAGCCTAGAACACTGGTCAGCATAAGGGATTGGCAAGCACCTGTATCACGATATATTTTAACTGATTTCCTGTCATTAATGTCCAGAGGACTGACAAAACCATCAGACAGGAAATTAGCACATGAACTCTTGAGAGTGTCACCCACGTCACTGCTCAAAAGAGGAGCTCCATCATGAGAATTTAAGTTACCCCTCAAAGCAGGTTCAGTTAACTCAGTTAAAGAATTCTGGGAACTCTCAAGAGTGGACACTAGACCAATTGACTGAATATTTAAAGACTCCTTTTTGTTCACATCACGCTGTCTCCTGAAACATTTCTCCGTAGTATGACCAAGCTTACTACAATAAGTACATTTACTTTTCTGAAATCTAGAGGTGAAGCTGGTATTTACTTCCTGAGAAACATCATCTTTATTCTCTTTCCTGTTACCTGTACTCTGAGTAGAGGCAACGTACTTACTCTCAGCTTTCCCTTTTTCTCTAGAATATCTCTTGTGAGTGAGAACATATTCATCAGCTAAAACTGCAGCATCAGACAAATTATCTATTCTTCTCTCATCAAGATATAGGCTTACATCGTTATAAATACACCTTTTGAAGTCCTCCAGCAAAATCATCTGCTTAAATTTACCAAAATCAGAATCCACATTCTTAGAATTTAACCACTGCTCTAACAGATCTCCTTTTGATTTTTGCATACTCAACATGGGATTGCTTATCTTGCTTGTAAGTTGTCCTAAATTTTACTCTATAAGCTTCAGGAACAAGCTCATAGGCCTTAAGAATCAAGCTCTTAACTACATCATAATTATCAGGTTGATCCTGAGGCAAAGATGCATAAATTACTTGAGCTTAACCGGTGAGAACAGTTTGAAGGAGTACTGGCCAATACTTTTGGGCCAATTAAAACCTGTAGCTACCCTCTCAAACAACTGAAAATACTTTGTTAAATCAGATTCATTAAAAGGAGGGACAAGTTTAACATTTTTAGCCACATCAAAATCATCAGAGCTAGATGATCCAGTTCCACCTTGTTTCATGCGATACTCATGGTCTGCCTGAATCCTAGCAAGTTCAACTTGTGCGTGAAATTCAGCCTCCTTAATACAAGCCTCCTTAGCCTGAGACTGAGCCTCCTTAGCACGTGCTTGAAATTCAGCTTCCTTCACACGAGCCTCCTGCAGGGCTAGCTGTAACTTAGCTAATTCAATCTGCGTTTGCTCATTTGGAGGAGTTACATTAAACAAGCTTTCATTAATCATGTCAACAATTTGATCTTTAGGATGATGAGAGCGAACAGCAATTCCCAACTGTTGAGCAACAAGCTTAAGTTCATTCTTTGTTCTGTTTTCTACATCCAACACTGTTTGCACATTTGACAAAAAATCTTTGGCTTCATCAAGTGTAGTAATAGTAGACATCATGAATAAGTAACAGTCACAAAATATCAAGCAATATCCTTATGATAATATCCTGAATATCCTGATATGAGGTCGCCAAATTTATGTTACGGAACAGAGAAAGATAATATACACTTTAAGTGAGAATACTAAAAATCACTACTGTCCCGTAAAGTTCCAGGTTCAAAACAAAAGAGTTAGGTAAAATTACAAGTTAAAGTTTAATGCTCAAACTAACAACAAAACATTCAGGACTCATAAGGATAATGTAATGGCAAAAACAGGTTAAATATATGGTTAACTGCAATAGCCTCTATTAACATGAAATTAGCAAGAGTAAATTTACCTAAGTCAGCCCTGATAAAATGAAAATACACTGGGTAATGCTCAGTTAATGCAAGATATATTATTACATATACAAAATAATATTAAAACTGGCTGACAAAATGAATCCTACATAAATTACAAAAAACTCACTAGGCCTACAAATTAACACCTTATGCTATACAGTACAAGGAAAAATGCAATAACAGTTATACTCAAATTACACAGCTGCTAGATGGTTGGAGACTTCCGGAGCACTCACAATAATAATAATAACGATACAGGGGAGGACAGAGATGTGAACAAAATGAGGAGTAGATCTAAGTGGCAATGATGCAGAGACTGAGCTCATTACATAGGGGCCAGCAGAGCTTGATACAACTTGTAGGAAGGACGCACAAATGAAGCCATAGGGGACAAAGAGCTGACAATCCTACTCTGAACAACAGAAAGGACGACTTACTCTACTATAACGGTAGAAGGGGGGACTGAGGCAGAACACGCTCGTGATCAAACATGCAGCATACTGTGCGTTAAAATTACACAAAGGATGATGAAATCATAGGCTATGTAACACCTCCCCACAAAGAAAAAAGAAATTTACAAAGGAAATTTCTTATTACTCTAAAACAATCTGTATATGGCATTACAGAACATGCAAAAGTCTTTCCTAATGTTACAAAACATGAGATCTCCCTAGCACGTTTGGTGATAGGTACTTCCCAGTATCCCTTTAACAAATCAAACTTACTTATGTACCTAGCCTTTCCGATCTTGTCTATGCAATCTTCCACGCGAGGGAGAGGGTAAGTGTCTGTTTTGGTTATCTGATTAACACGTCTGTAGTCGATGCAAAGCCGCTGTGACCCCCCTGGCTTAGGGATTTGAGTGACAGGAGAACTCCACTCGCTCTGACAGGGCTCAATCATCTTGTGGTCCAACAGGTAGCCAAGCTCCTTCTGGATGAGAGGAACTTTCACTGGGTTTACACGGTAAGGAGGCAATTTAATTGGCTTTGCGTCTCCAACATCGACATCATGCATTAATACAGTGGTTCTTCCTGGAGTGGCACGGAACACTTGCGGGTACTCCTGCAGTAATGCCGAAAACTCCTGCCTTTCCTCGAGAGGTAGATGAGAAAGCTTAGTCTGGAGATCATTCATGATATCAGGATTCTTCCCCAAACTATCACTCAGGCTCATACTGCATGGGAGAGCTTCACTTGCAGACTCGGGTGGAACAGCTACAGTGCAGACTGGATTATTTTCGTCCCGCCTGTGATATAAGTTTAGCATGTTGATGTGACATAGTTGCTTGTTCTTTCTACGATCTGGTGTGGCGATGACATAGTTGACATCACTGAGTTTCTTCTCCACGAAATAAGGACCACTAAACTTGGCTTGAAGAGGTTGCCCATGCACCGGTAGCAGAATCAAAACCTGATCTCCTGGCTGAAAGTGGCGTAACCTGGACTTCTTATCATACCAAGTCTTCATCATCTCCTGAGCAGCTCCTAAATTCTCTCTCACCATCTGTAAAGCAGTGGACAGCCGTTCTTTGAACTTCATCACATACTCCAGCAGGTTGACATCATCTTCCTCCGACAGCCAGCATTCCTTGAGTAGCTTAACCCGCGCCGTCCCGAGGACGTACTTCCACGTCCTCACGTTTTGTCACAGCCAGTCCCGAGGACGTACTTCAACGTCCTGCAATTGCAAGGTTCATAATTTCCACAAATTTCAAAATTCGCGGGAGATTTTCGTTTCGCCTTGGTACCCAAGCCTTCCCTACCTGCCGCCAGGCGGGCAGCGTCCTAGACCCCGCGTGACCCGCGCTCGCCCTTGTCTCGGTCACTCACCTGCCAGCAGTGACCCAGGTCAGACATGGCGCGGAAAGGTCTCTCAGATGAGCAAATTGCATCCGTCCTGGAAGCCTTCACTGGAGACAGTGATTCTCCACTCGATGATGATGTGGTGGATCGCGATTACGTCCAGCCAGAGGAAGAAATAAGTAGCAGTGATGAGGAGGTCCCTTCGCCCCGAAAATCGCGGTATGTGACATACCGTAAGGCAAGGGAAGGCCAGGCTGCTCCCCAACCACGTGCACAGCTATCTCTCCATCACGATTCTGATCAGGACGAGGATGAGGACGATGAGGATGACGGAGGGCTAGGACGTGATATCGCCGAGTGGTTGGGAAAGGAAAAAATATCACCATGTGGATCAGAAGGTGGGGCGAGACGACACCTAAGGTATGGTTCAAGTACTTTGTCTGGGGAAGTAGCAAGTGGTGTGGTGGGATTGCTGGGAGAAAGGGAAAGTGTTGTGGCGGCAGCGCGGGGTGAAAGTGAGAGTGGTGTGGGGGTAGTGCGGGGTGAAGGGGCCATTGGTGGGAGGGAGGCAGCACGAGCACGTGGTGCTCGTAGGCCCTTGGGGAGAGGAGGTTGAGTCACTCCCCAGCACTTCTTTCGCCCCTGAATATGCCCAAACTTCCTCCCCACAGCCCCAGGATGTGGGGAAAGGAAAGAAAGGGAAGGGAAAGGGTAAAGGAAAAGGGAGAGGGAAGAGAAGTGCGAGTGATGAGAGGCGCCGCTCTCCACCTCCCCAACCTCCCCCACCACCCTCACCTCCCCACCCTGACGAAGGGGACGATGGTGACGTGGCTGGAGACGGTGGTGTCACGTGGAACTGGGAGGATGGGAGTAATTTTACTCCCATCATTCACCAGTTCACTGAGGAGTGGCGGTCAGGTTGCACGGCTCCAGGTGTAAATGCTGGGTCGTCACGTTTAGATTTTTTTCAATTTGTTTTTTGATGAGGCGTTTGTTGGGCGCATAGTAGAAGAGACGAATATATTTTCACAATCCCAGCGCCTTGAAAGTGAACGCCTAGGAACCACTAGCAAGCATGCAGAACAGTATGACTTTCCCGTGACTATATCAGAGATGTTCCTATTTTTGGCCCTGGTAATCTTGATGGGTGTGGTAAAGAAAAATCAAATTCCTGCCTATTGGACAACGGACCCAATCATCCTAACACCTTTCTTTGGAAAGGTGATAGTTCGTAATAGATTTCAGTTTATTCTCGGCCGCCTCCACTTTTTTGATGCAGATGATCCAGCCAATGCAAATAACACCGATAAAATGAGGAGAATTAGGCTGGTATTTGATCATTTACGGGAAATGTTCCGCTCCTCATTTTATCCCTACAGAGACCTCGTCATAGACGAGAGTCTTGTGTTGTGGAGAGGCAATATTTCCTTTAGGCAGTATATACCCAGCAAGAGACACCGTTTCGGGTTCAAGATCTTTGTTATGTGTGACTGTAAGACTGGTTATGTGCAAGACATAGTCTTGTACACGGGCGCACAGACAGATATAATAGAAGATCGGAGTATAGGACTCTCTGGGGCCGTGGTGAAGACAATGATAGAAGAGTACCTTCATCGTGGTCATGTTTTGTACCTGGACAACTGGTACACTAGCCCTCTTCTCGCTAGGTTCCTCCACCAACACGACACCGGAGTCTGTGGTACAGTCAAGAGAAACCGTCGCCATATGGTCAAGATAGGGAGGAAACTTGACAAGAATGAGGTGGTTTTCTTCCAGGCCAATAACATCCTGGCAACCCTGTGGAACCACAACAGGGAAGTTTGCCTCCTATCAACTGTTCACAGCCCCCTGATGCACCGCACAGACTCCGTGGATCACCGTAGCGAGAGGAGGCGCAACGTATGGAAACCAGAGTCTGTACTTGCCTATAATCTGAACATGAGGCAAGTTGATCAGTCAGACTCGATGATTTCAAGTGTTGACTGTGCCAGGACAACGATGAAGTGGTACAAGAAACTCTTCTTCCACTTGCTCGACATCACGGTCCTGAATGCCCACTACCTGCACGCAATGACCACCGGAGTATCCGAGACCTTTGAGGGGTTTGTGAGGGAGCTGGCACGTGAAATAATCGCCAAGCATGCCCAGGAAAGACCCCCACACCGCCCCCGCGCCCCCCGTGCTGCTCAGACTCCCCTACGTCTTGCAGCCCGCCACTACCCCAGCGCATTCCCTTCCGAACCAAACCGTCGTAAACCCCAGCTGTCGCTGCCATGTATGTAAGCACTCGACAGTCAGACCATCAACGCAGAGAAAAGACACAAGATACGAGTGTGTCGAGTGCAATGTTGCGTTGTGCCTTCAGCCTTGTTTCAAGGAATATCATAATCTCGTGCACTTCTGAAACTGTGTGGGAAGGCGAAATGACGCTCATGATAATGGTAAGGCCAGTCAGTAGGTGCTAAGTCAAATATAAAGTTGAAACGGGTGTTATTTTTTCAGAAAAGTAATGTATAAGATGAGAATTAGTGTAAGTGGAAAGAATTGTTATCAAAACTACACCCACTGTGTAAATCTGGTCAGTAAATATGTGATAGCAAGGAAATAAAGTGGAAACGGGTGTAATGTTAGCATGAATAAAACGTATAAGTTGAACATTACTGTAAGTTGTCATAATTGATGTCACGAGTACACCCACATTCTGGTCAGTAAGTATGTGATAGGAATTATATACAGTGGATGATGTTGTAATGTTAGTAGTAAGGTATTTTATAAGTTGATTACTTGTGTAAGATGAAACAAATGATATCGCGATAACACTCCCTGTGTAAGTACGCGCAAATATGACGCTAAGTTCCATCGTTCGTTCAGAAATGATGTAATATCAATTATATCAAGTGTTTACATGTGCAATGTTAGTGTAGAATAATTATATAAGTAAAAAAATAGGTTGTAAGTTGAATTAGTTGTCATAGCGACTTCACCGTGTGTGTTACTATGCGCTAATATTACGCTATATATTTACGTAAGGCCTGAAATAATCTCAAAACAGTTATATAAAGTTGAAAAGTGTATAATAATATTAGAAAGGTATTATGTTAGTAGAAAAAGCACAATACGAGTTGAAACATCAGTCACAGCGAGTTCACTCACTACGTAATTTAGCGCTAGCATTACGCTAAATGTTATCAAAAGGCCTGTGAATACGTAAAAACAGTTCAATATATTGTAAAATGGTATAATGTTATTGTAGAAGTATTATGTAAGTAAAAAAATTATATGTATCATGATTTTAGAATGTTAGCGATTCATCGGAACCAAGTTGGCCGATTTTGCTCGTTTCTCACGATGGTACAATGGTTATTTCTGCTCTATTTTTGTATAAAATCCAATATACTCTTTTATCACATGTTTTTATGTTTGTAATAAATTCATTTCTACTTACTTTCATTGGTTTCCCAAACTTATAATACCATAGAAAACGTTTGATGCTCACACCGCATAGGGAGAACACGGGACCAGGTGGGACGAACGCATACCTGGTTAAGCTAATTAGGGACCCCAGGGACCACTTTCTTTGCCACCGGCCATTGTTTCTGACCAAAAGCGAAAGTTTAAGCAAAAAAAAAAAAGGTCGAAAATTGCCCGGGATTGGGGGGTACCAGTGGTTGAAAAGTTGCCGGGACGGGGCGGGTTAAGGGGTCCTCTTACTTCATGGCCAAACAGTAGTTCAAAAGGTGAGAAACCCAGTGATTCATTTGGAGATTCTCTTGCGGCAAACACAACGAATGGAAGACCTTTATCCCAGTCTTTCTGATGTTCCAAACAGTATTTCTTGAGCATCGATTTGAGTGATTGATGATATCTCTCCAACGCTCCTTGGGTCTGGGGATGGTAAGCTGAAGACGTGATCTGGGTGATGCCCAACTCTTTCAGAGACTGCTTGAAAACATTTGACATGAATTTACTTCCCCGGTCTGACTGTACCTCCTTGGGCAGACCAAACTTTGTGAAGAACCCTAGCATTTCCTTAACCACGTTCTTTGCTGAGATATTTCTAAGTGGAATGGCTTCAGGATAACGAGTAGCCATATCAATCAGGGTCAACACATAAGAAAATCCTGAAGAAGTCTTAGGAAGAGGGCCCACAATATCCACCAACACACTGGTGAAAGGCGCCTTAAAAGGAGGAATGGGAACTAGAGGTGCAACCTTTTCGGTCTGATTACACTTCCCCACAACTTGACAGGTGTGACAAGACTTACAATACCTGGAAACATCCCTGAAGATACCTGGCCAGTAGAAGTGTTTCAAAATGTGTGCCACAGTCTTCCTCACTCCAAGGTGTCCTGCCAAACTGGAATCATGAGCCACTCTAATGATATCCTGCCTACAAACACGAGGGATGACAACTTGATGTACAACCTCCCATTCACAGTCGGCTGATGCTGTTGGGGGTCTCCACTTCCTCATAAGTACTCCTGACTTTATATAATAACAAGTAGAAGCACCAGCTGACTCTTCCTCACTGCAAGCAGAGTTAGCTAGACCTTTCAACTCAGGGTCAGCAACCTGCAACTCAACCAACTCTTGACGAGACAAATTATCAACACTACGGGGTACTGCCTCATCTGGTGAGTGGTCCAAATTAGCAAGAAAAGTGTCAGCTAGGATAACATCATCATCATCATTATCCTCTAAATCACCAGTAACTTTAGACTTAGCCCTAGTGACAGCACATGCAGGGAACACATCAGGGACATCACAATCCTGGGTCGCAGCCACTGGCTCACTAGACAACTGAGGAGCTGGACACACTTGACTTCCACCAATATCATTTCCAAGTAAGAAAGTTACACCTGACATTGGCAGTGTCTCAACCAACCCAACCATAACGGAAAACCAGACTCTAAATTCACTCTGCACAGAGGGACAGAGAAGTAATTATTCCCTACACCATGTAAGATTACAGTTTCATCAGAGGAATTAACATTAGAGCCTAGAACACTGGTCAGCATAAGGGATTGGCAAGCACCTGTATCACGATATATTTTAACTGATTTCCTGTCATTAATGTCCAGAGGACTGACAAAACCATCAGACAGGAAATTAGCACATGAACTCTTGAGAGTGTCACCCACGTCACTGCTCAAAAGAGGAGCTCCATCATGAGAATTTAAGTTACCCCTCAAAGCAGGTTCAGTTAACTCAGTTAAAGAATTCTGGGAACTCTCAAGAGTGGACACTAGACCAATTGACTGAATATTTAAAGACTCCTTTTTGTTCACATCACGCTGTCTCCTGAAACATTTCTCCGTAGTATGACCAAGCTTACTACAATAAGTACATTTACTTTTCTGAAATCTAGAGGTGAAGCTGGTATTTACTTCCTGAGAAACATCATCTTTATTCTCTTTCCTGTTACCTGTACTCTGAGTAGAGGCAACGTACTTACTCTCAGCTTTCCCTTTTTCTCTAGAATATCTCTTGTGAGTGAGAACATATTCATCAGCTAAAACTGCAGCATCAGACAAATTATCTATTCTTCTCTCATCAAGATATAGGCTTACATCGTTATAAATACACCTTTTGAAGTCCTCCAGCAAAATCATCTGCTTAAATTTACCAAAATCAGAATCCACATTCTTAGAATTTAACCACTGCTCTAACAGATCTCCTTTGATTTTTGCATACTCAACATGGGATTGCTTATCTTGCTTGTAAGTTGTCCTAAATTTTACTCTATAAGCTTCAGGAACAAGCTCATAGGCCTTAAGAATCAAGCTCTTAACTACATCATAATTATCAGGTTGATCCTGAGGCAAAGATGCATAAATTACTTGAGCTTAACCGGTGAGAACAGTTTGAAGGAGTACTGGCCAATACTTTTTGGGCCAATTAAAACCTGTAGCTACCCTCTCAAACAACTGAAAATACTTTGTTAAATCAGATTCATTAAAAGGAGGGACAAGTTTAACATTTTTAGCCACATCAAAATCATCAGAGCTAGATGATCCAGTTCCACCTTGTTTCATGCGATACTCATGGTCTGCCTGAATCCTAGCAAGTTCAACTTGTGCGTGAAATTCAGCCTCCTTAATACAAGCCTCCTTAGCCTGAGACTCAGCCTCCTTAGCACGTGCTTGAAATTCAGCTTCCTTCACACGAGCCTCCTGCAGGGCTAGCTGTAACTTAGCTAATTCAATCTGCGTTTGCTCATTTGGAGGAGTTACATTAAACAAGCTTTCATTAATCATGTCAACAATTTGATCTTTAGGATGATGAGAGCGAACAGCAATTCCCAACTGTTGAGCAACAAGCTTAAGTTCATTCTTTGTTCTGTTTTCTACATCCAACACTGTTTGCACATTTGACAAAAAATCTTTGGCTTCATCAAGTGTAGTAATAGTAGACATCATGAATAAGTAACAGTCACAAAATATCAAGCAATATCCTTATGATAATATCCTGAATATCCTGATATGAGGTCGCCAAATTTATGTTACGGAACAGAGAAAGATAATATACACTTTAAGTGAGAATACTAAAAATCACTACTGTCCCGTAAAGTTCCAGGTTCAAAACAAAAGAGTTAGGTAAAATTACAAGTTAAAGTTTAATGCTCAAACTAACAACAAAACATTCAGGACTCATAAGGATAATGTAATGGCAAAAACAGGTTAAATATATGGTTAACTGCAATAGCCTCTATTAACATGAAATTAGCAAGAGTAAATTTACCTAAGTCAGCCCTGATAAAATGAAAATACACTGGGTAATGCTCAGTTAATGCAAGATATATTATTACAGATACAAAATAATATTAAAACTGGCTGACAAAATGAATCCTACATAAATTACAAAAAAAACTCACTAGGCCTACAAATCAACACCTTATGCTATACAGTACAAGGAAAAATGCAATAACAGTTATACTCAAATTACACAGCTGCTAGATGGTTGGAGACTTCCGGAGCACTCACAATAATAATAATAACGATACAGGGGAGGACAGAGATGTGAACAAAATGAGGAGTAGATCTAAGTGGCAATGATGCAGAGACTGAGTTCATTATATAGGGGCCAGCAGAGCTTGATACAACTTGTAAGAAGGACGCACAAATGAAGCCATAGGGGACAAAGAGCTGACAATCCTACTCTGAACAACAGAAAGGACGACTTACTCTACTATAACGGTAGAAGGGGGGGACTGAGGCAGAACACGCTCGTGATCAAACATGCAGCATACTGTGCGTTAAAATTACACAAAGGATGATGAAATCATAGGCTATGTAACAATATATATATTCTTTGTCCCTGCCTGGAAAGTCTCGCGTTTTTTCGGTCAGCAGTCCACCAGAGTCCTATATCACCTCAGATGGTAATGGTAAAAAAAACAGTAATGAGATGGAATATGTGAAGAGAAACGGTTGATAAAGATCGTGAGAAAATTCGTTGATAAACAGAAGGTTACAAAACAAACACAGCGAAAGATCTCAACAAGCGGGTCAAAACTCTGTGGTTGAGCTGGCGTCAGTGATTTTACTGATGAGAATGCTAACTGTAGTGTACTGATGGTACAATGCCAGTTTTTTTACTGAAAAAAAAAAAAAAACTGCCTTTGCTCTCACGATCCAGTCATTGTGAAATGGTCAACAAACAATACTGTACATCCACACTTTTGAAATGTTTCCCATAAATAAAGACATCTTTGATTACTGCATCCACACCCACAATAATGTTAGGGGTATAAAAAATTATTTACAGGTGAAGCACAATGGCGAAGCTCGGGGTCCCATCAACTCTAAACTGTGGTCCTGGTGAAGGTCTACTACTGTCCAATTTTCGTAAGCCTATGTAAAAACTATGTCAATGTTCCTCCTAATGGGAGTGCTCCCCCTCCCCCGCGGGGATGGTCATCGGGGGTCCCACCCTGCCTAAAATGAGGTTGTGATGAACGTCTACAAACATGCGAAATCTCGTGTTCCGTGGTTAAAAACCATGACCGTGCATAAAAGCTTTGAACACGACCACGGAGGTCTGTATCTTACCCCCCGTAGGAAGTGACCTTTAGGGTCTTGCTCTACTTAAGACGTGGCCCCAACACATAAAATACCATTGTGCAGAATTTCATGTTATTAGATTAAAAAAAAAAAAAATGTTAAAATGTTACTATTCCCCTGGGAGCACCCACTCCCAACAGTGGGGGTGGTCATCGGGGGTCCCACCCTGCTTAAAACATGGCTGGAATAAATGCCTACCAATATGCACAATTACATTTTCCGAGGTTAAAAACTATGGCCGAGCATAATGGTTTTGCCGGGATCCACGAGGGCCGCCCCCTGCACCGTAGGGAGAGACCCTCGGTGATTCCACCATACCAGAAATGATGTCAGGGTGAACATTGTAGGGAATATTTCATGCCGTTTGATTATAATCATGTCAGTACATATCGACTTTGTCCAAAACCACTGGGGGGTCGCCCTTCCTCCTCTACCCATGGGGGGCTGCCCTCGGCGTTCCTACCATGATTATAACCTGAAGCCTATGATGCTGTACCACTGTGTAAAAATTCATGTTCCTAAGTACAACCCAACGGTTTTGAGTGAGACGGCCTGGAGTCGTGGGCAGCCCACGGGGAGTTCGATTCTTCCTTAAAAGTGACCCTGGAGGAGGTCTACCGTTGTTCAAAATTTAGTTTTTCGAACACTCCTATAAGGACTTGACCCCATTCATAAAGAAAGTAGTTTAACTCACTGAGTGAGTAAGTCAGTCAGGGACAAGCAATATGTTTGGTAGACCCTGTGGACGCAGGAAAAGCAACGATGCAAATAAATAATTACAAAATATGGTGTGGTGATTGGCCTGCATTACAACAATCCCTGTTGCCACCCGCACACCAATGATGCAAGAATCCTGGGGATCACGGGCACACTGCGATGCCTGTTGCAGGTTGATGGATGCAATTGACTCATCTTGTTGCTGGTGTTGCAGGAGTGGGACAAGTGGATGGTTGCCAGTTCGTACTGATGCGTATACTTTCTTAGCCATCTGGCGTGGTTCTGGGTCAACGAATCCCTAAGTACCGTTAAATCCGGAGTCAGTGAGGAACTACGTATGGCTCCACTCTGCTTCTCTCTTACTCTCTCTCTCTCTCCTCTCAACTTTCTTGCTTCTTTTTCTTCTTCCCATCTCATTTCATTCTTCTGCAAAGATGTCCGTTGACGACGACGACGACGACGATGATTATCATGATGATGTATATAATGAACTCAGGGTATTACACCGACATCAGAGAGTACAAGCAGGAACAGAGCTATTAGGCCTTTCTGGGGTCTCTGCTTTAGGGGAGGCCTTGACTACGGTAACTGATCAAGGACTTCATTATCAAGGACAACAAAGAATGATGGATCCCAATTTACCAAATCCTCTGTGAGAGGCAGTGTGGAGGAAAGGAGGGAGGAACTGCTGTGAGGGTGCAAGGATGAACACACACACACACACACACACACACACACACACACACACACACACACACACACACACACACACACACACACACACACACACACACACACACACACACGGAGAAAGAAAGAGAGAGAGAGTGTGTTTAGCCAGTGCTGATGACAAGGGTCTTTGTGACGCTGGTAATGACAGCTTGCAGGATGTAAAAGGTGCCCAGGTGAGAGACAAATCCTGTTACAATGGTGTTATCTGGAGGCTGAGTCCCCGTCGTTGTCTCCACCCAACTTAATGTGAAGGTACTGTGAGGTAAAATAGGGATTAACACTGCTGATAGACATATAAGCCACCCTAGTACGGCATTAAGCTCTACCTATGGACACACTCCTTTCACTTCTTCCAACAGTGTGTCCTAACCTTCCCAAAATATCAAATGCTGCTCCAAGTTCGACCACACCACTTTATGGACGCCTCGGTAATTGCAGTTCCCATAACTGGTGTCTAGTGATCGAGTGGTTAGATCCCAAAGAGACGGATTGTGGTTTCCCTATCAGTGGAGATAGGATGGTCACGTACTCTTAATAAACGTCCTGAATTCCTGTTACATAACCTCGGCCCTTACAGTTTGAAGAGGTTAATATGGTCTTACGTAGTTATCTTAACTAGCTCTGAGTCCCTGACCTGTTAACTTCCTGAGTTGCCCAGACAAAACCACATAAGGCTCGACACAGCGCTATTTATTTATGGGTAACCACGATGAGGAAAGCTTTCATCAAATGTCGCCCTTGCGGAGGCGAACGTCTCTCACTGTTAGGAGATAGGATATACTCATCAGGTGAGGGAGCACCTGCTTTATATGGCCTGTATAGCAAGTGGCTACTTTACTCACACCCTCACTTTCTCTCGCTGGTAGTCTTGCTAAGTTGCTAGCTTCCTCTCACAGTCACTGCCCTCTCCCCTTTTTCTGTATGGGTAAGTGTCACGGTCTCCTGGTCACCTAATACAAGCGTTTCATTCCACCACCCAATCTTCCCTCTCCCTTTTTCTGTGCTGAGACCTGCATTATCGTGCCTCATCTCCCCTTCTCCTCTCACTGACCAGTTATCCATTTATACATTGTCCATCACAACCGAGATATTTTCATCAATTTGCTGCTTACTTCCCGCAGCTTACTGGCAGAAAAAGACAATACTATGGCTCTACATCATTTCCATAACATTCTTCGACCCAAGTACTATATTCTAGTGTTAATCTCTCGTTGCAGCTCAGCATTCAAGATGAAGTGATAGCCATTTTAGGCCAAATTAAAGTGGACAGTATAGTAAAGCTCAATAAATTAATGAGGTTGGCCCCATCACCCGCTACAAACCAATATGAACTGTTTGGTGCAGTACTGGTGAGCTGGGCCGACCACC
Source organism: Coenobita brevimanus (assembly GCF_032717465.1). NCBI lineage: Eukaryota > Metazoa > Arthropoda > Malacostraca > Decapoda > Coenobitidae > Coenobita > Coenobita brevimanus. The sequence goes on along the minus strand of NC_137067.1, from coordinate 20,984,479 downwards.
ACTGATTTATAGTCACGGAGATGTTAAGGGCAGCTACGTACACTGCCACACTGATCTCCCTTGTTAATAACTACCACCTGAACTGTACAGTGGCCAACATTTTTGTTTTACTTTTCCTCTTTCCAGATGTGTGTGTGTGTGTGTGTGTGTGTGTGTGTGTGTGTGTGTGTGTGTGTGTAATTCACCGGGTCGGTCAGGATCACTTGATGGTCGTGATCGTCAGCTTTTACCCTCCCGGAAGGGAGCTGAGAGCTCATATAGTCCGATTTCAAGGGGGACAGTAACCACCCACTTCGTCAGTGAAACTTTTCGCAACCTGAGCGAGGCGCGAACTCCCGTCTACCAGATGGCAAGCGAGAACGTTACCACTGCGCCAGAGAGCGGTGTAAGGTGTGTGTGTGTGTGCGTGTGTGTAAGGTGTGTGTGTGTGTGTGTGTGTGTGTGTGTGTGTGTGTGTGTGTGTGTGTGTGTGTGTGTGTGTGTGTGTGTGTGTGTAGTTACACATCCAAATCCAGACAAAGACTAGGAAGCCATTATCTGAAGTCCAGTGGTGCACCTGCAATACACCAACTGAGCTGATCGGTGCTGCCCACATAAGTCACCTGACATTTGATTACTAACACCATTATCTCCTGCGATATATTAGGGATATCACAGTAAATCTGATGCTGTGCTGTTGTGTACGTGTTTTATTACGTGGCCTGGGCCCGTAGTCGCCTTGGTTAAGGAAACATCTCTTCCTAAGCTATTTATTCTGGTTATTACTCCTTACTGTCCTCTGTTATGTCAATTAAATCATTCAACCACCACCATACTCAGCATAAATAACATACAAATTCATAGTGACTAGCCGTATCCAAAAATAAATTGCTAAGGAAGAGGTGCTAGGGAGTTTCCTTAACCGACGAGAATACTAACCCTGGTCACATGGCAGCAGCACAGTTTTATAACGTTGCCTCCAACACCAGCGACCAAATAAGCCAGCACACAAGCCTCAGTCCATCGCTCTTTGTGCATCTCATGGCTATTTAACGTTCGTGAGTGAATCTCCTCTACCCGGCCACTCTCTCTCCCTCACCAAACCCCACTGTCCATATGCGGTCCCCCTTGTGCAAATTCATTACCCTGTGCAGCAAACAGGCAGTTTCCACATTATTAATCTTCCTTGTGGTTCTGGTGGCACTGGAAAGGCTGGCGGATAATGTGTGTGTACTACTTGTTGCCTGTGTATTTGTGGATGATGGATGTGGATGTGGATGACGTGTGTCTGTTTATGTGTGTATACTACTTGTTGCCTGTGTATTTGTGGATGATAGATGTGGATGTGGATGACGTGTGTCTGTTTATGTGTGTGTACTACTTGTTCCCTGTGTATTTGTGGATGATGGATGTGGATGTGGATGACGTGTGTCTGTTTATGTGCATGTGTGAGTACGATGCTGGCAGTCACCGCAAGTGGTTCGCTTTAACCCTCTGACAACAATGAAAATCTTAACTATTTTACTTCTGCTGCCGCCAGGTATTACATTAAGCACTCCCTTCCTTGTCTGTCCCGCAACTACAAAAGTAACAAAAAGGAAATTTCTATACATGTTTATCCACGTACAGGTGTATGTAAGACCAGGAGACTTCTTAACGCTCCTCTGCGAAGTTTTCTTATTACATTTCAATATTCCTTGTTCGTTAGCCGAGTAATGCAAACTAAGTTGCTAATCAAGAGACATAAGTAACCTGCAGGACATTATCAAGGTGTAACAAGCAAACTTATTCACAAAGGAAGAAGTATTATAAAGTCTCCTATGCAACCAAGAATCTAACTTGCCGTATACTGCCTGGCATCATATCCCGTCAGAGGTGACCTGAACATAATGACCTTCATATGGCTTTGTCCTTACTCAGTAACAACTCTTCCAACGACACACCATGCTCTGCATCAATAAGGAATCAACATAACTCATAAGCCCAATACGTACATAAAATCAAAAGTCCGTAGCTTTATTTTCAGTTGTGAGTAAAATAACTTCAAAGTGTTTGTGTGAACCTGCAATAAATAGTTCTCAAAGAAAATGTAAAAATCTCACCTAATTTTACTAGCAGCAGAAACCTGAAAATGTGAATGACTGATAGATAATTAGATCTTATTAGATCCTGAGAACAGTTGAAACCTGAGTTCATTTGTTCAGAGAATCAGAAATGCATATGATTTACTGATCGGGACCGTGCAGATATCCGGGATGGTGAAGTGCGTGAAACTGACAAGAAAGAACCCAAAATGTTGTGGGGCTGGTCACCAAATCGGAAGGAAGCGAATAATAAAAAAGTAACTATTGAAAGAACAAACAAGTGTCGAGACTTTCTGTGGGTAGCAAACAACCACAAACAAATGTATGTATAACCAACAAGGAAAGCTTGCAGAATATGAACATTTCCACAGAGTACGACGTCAGTGAAGACACAAATATCGGCATCCATAAATAGTTTGGGGGGAGGAGACGATGGGTGTGGGGGCACACTTTCTCAAATGTGGTGTTCGTGTTGGTGTGACGGAGTGATGGTCATGTAGGACACACGTATGAAGGTCAAGCAGGACATCCGTTATCACGGGACACCTCACACCGGCTTGATAACCCTCCTGTCCTTACATGGTACAACTTGGTAATGTTTCGTCTTAGGTCACTCTCCCTTCAGTTTGAGCATCCAATTATTAACAGGTTATGCCACCCTAAAAAGGTATTTTTCTCCTGGAACTCACCCGATTTGTCTGGCTGGTAGGGTTTGGTTAGTATTTCTTCATCTTGATTTCGTTAAACATTCTCAACAACCAGGTCTTTTCGTTTACTCAATAATTCCTCCTAATGCTCCTCTTGTCATTAATCCGCTGGACAACTCCCACTTTTATACAAACTGAATATCATCCATACATCTACCTGACTGCCCCCCCCCCCCTCCCTCAATCTTAATAAAAATTAAATGTACCCTTTTTATTCACCCAAGCCTTCTAACTAATCTCAGTACAAGCTAAATTTACTCTTGTCATCCAGATGCTTCTCCTGAACTTTTAAGTTTTTTCGCCACTCATTCTGCCAACACAGCCATACGCCTGACACCTAACCAGTTATCACCAAAGTAACACCAACTCGACATTCACATAAAGCCTGTCTGACAAAACCTGTAACTCACTCTGAATATCTTCCCCTACTCCTCCACGTTTCACTCTTTCAACTCGAGGATGTCCTAATAGTTTTCCCTGGCTACAACCTGGTGAATTTATTAAGCCTGGGTGAAAGCTTTTATGGCGTTTCATGCACCCTTATTATGAGAGGTTTTCTCGACGTTTAATAAAATCATCTGGAGGTGCTTAGATGCAACACCAACTCTCTATGGTGGGGGCATTTATGGTCCCCCCCCCCCTGGGGACTTCAAGGCTTGGTAAAGAGACGCCATTTGTTAAATTTGGAATAGGAAGTGTGTTTTTTTTTTTTTTTTTTTTTTTTTTTTTTAATGTGTCCGACTCTGGGCATAGGCTACACAGCCTGCTATCAAGGCCCAGCAGTCCTCCTACATACCATACACCTCTACATGTCACCACTTCGGCGCTAACACCCACCGTCCATATTGAATACATGCTAGGGCTGTCTCATGCAGGACTGGTGTATTAGTATTAGAGGGGGTATTTTTACATGTCGGCGGGTCTTCTGGTAGATCAGTAAAGCCTGATTTAATGAAATTCAAATCCTTAAACTGCTCCCTGCCCCAGCCGGGATTCGAACCTGGGTCCGTAAGGACTGCAGGCCATCTCTCTACCGATTGAGCCACCGCCTCCCCCGTACTGTGCATGTAGTTTGGTGTAGATAGTCAGAGAAATTTGTACTGGAGAGCATGCTGGTTGTTTTTAATGCATCTAAGACTCAGTTCTTACACCTATCAACCAGACAAAATCTTCCACAGGTATACCCACTAATGCAAGAGTTACCGTTACTCCCAGTCTTTCATTTATGCAACAGGTCAGCTCTGGAAATGTCCCCCTCTGTCTGTATTTCCTGCTACCTATGATCTCCAGTCTTTCAAACGCAGTGTGTCCAGGCATCTCAAAATGATCGGATCTTGAATTTGGCTCTCTATTGTATTATGTTTTTCTCTTGGAAGGAACTGTTACTGCGGGCTCATGGCCTTTGGTTCCTTCTTCCTCGCATAAAAAAAATAAAAGATAAAATAAAAGAGACGTCACCGTAGAAAAGATGTCAGCCCCTTTAGTAAGATGACGCCAGGAATCCCTGCACCATGAAAATTTCTTCCCAAGATGAGGTGATTTGTATTGTACTGGAAAAAAAAAAAAAAGTCGTCGCGTCAAATGGGATAAGAATCTCTGACACTCACAAGATATCAGGAACCCGACGGTCATATACTCCGACGAAATACTGAACCTTGTCTCAGGTAAAAGCTTATTCAGTGATTTCCAAACATCCCCCCAACACCCAAGCACCTGGTCACCGTATATCCAAACATCTCACTGCGTCACCAGATTTTTGGTTACTGCAAGCATCAAATGCTCAACTAAACTTCACATAATGCCCAATACCCAGTTCCCCAGCATCCACCCAACTCTGACGCACCTGACCACCGCACACCACCCACCTCACACATCTCACCAGAAACTTGGTTAATTCAACTACCAAAGGCTTAGTACTCAATTCCCCAACATCCACCCAGTCCCCACGCACCTGATAAATAGACAGCCTACCACCCACCTCACACACTATGCCTGGTCCTGGATTACTGGCCAAGTGGTAGAGTGCTCCACTGCCGCTTAAAGGAACTAGAGATCGATCCCTGCCTGGGGTAGGGATCATTTTGTGGAGATGTTTCACAAGACTCACCAACATTTCATAAACATACACATCTCCAATAATACCATCACAACAATCCTCACTGAGACAGCCATGTTTATGTAGGCTATGGAAGGTGACTTTTAGTACCCAAGTATCGATATGTGAAGGTACGTGTGTGCTAATCTCGGGAAAGGGCCGTGTACTTAATGTTGTGACTATGATATATACAACAAAATATACAGTATAACGTCAGACAGTTGACTACGTATGGCATATCCGCCGATGACCTGGCACAGGACCACATTCTTGGTCGATCTGATTCCTTAACACCTTTGCTTCAGTGATATGCTTTACTTCTTACACCTTAATATCCTCTTGTGTGTCAGTGCCATAAACTATGTCAATATAAAAAGGATATATATGACTCTCAAAAGAATGTGAAGGTGTAATGTATAAAAATCAAGAGTTAAGAAAGGGTTGCCAGGAAGTGTCTATGGTCAGGACAATACGACTCATTAGGGAGTCAGATCAGCAACAGACACACCACTTGGTCACTGCTTCACGGACTTCATTACTAATTTCTTCATCACTTCATCAACCTATCATGCCAGTCCCCATATACGTAGCTGATATGGTAGGATTAATGGAGTGCCATAGAGATAGATGTGCCCAGTGTAGCCAGAGTGGTAACTGAGTACACCTTCACCTGTCTCTCTTACTTGAGTACTGGATCCAAGAAATATAAATGTTGCCAATAAAAAAGTCGCATACTTGAGAAGTTCATAAATCCAGGCTGTCCATTACGTCTTTTTATTGTTTATTTTTGTTACCTGCAAACGATTAGGGGACACCTCTTGTAGGGAAGGGGTTAATGAAGGCTATATCGAGCGTCTGCAGTTCCACTGATCTCTCTTGGGCTGATCCTTCAGTCCCATGACATATCTATTCCAGTCTTATTTCCATACGGCATCATTTAGCATAAGAGAGGCTTGTCAAACTGGAAAGGTTAGATATACGGTAACTCCAACTCCTTTCACACTACACATGAATAATAATCGGTAAATAAAATCGTCTGGTGGTAAAGGGATTGAATAAAAAAATCGTCGTAGTGAAGGGGTTAATAATAATTTCGAGTATGAAGGAAAAATATTACCGTGATTAAAGAGGGGGAAGGTGGTGGCTGAATCGGTAGAGAGGCGGCCTGCAGTCCTAATGGAACCAGGATCGAATCCCGGCTGGGACAGGGAACAGTTTAAGGATTTGAATTTCCTAAAAAGCAGACTTTTCTGATCTACCAGATGACCCGCCGACATGTCATAAAAATCTATCTATCTATCTATATACCTAGGCTGCTTCCCCCAAGGAAAGGGAGGTAGCCGAGACAGGACGACTCACTCTCCATTTACTCATCCATTCAAACACATTCATTTGCATCTTAGCCCCAAAGGGGAGAACGGACAGATCCTCACCGCACCACACCGCACAAGGGTCAACTGGGCAATGCAATCAGTGACATCCGCAGCAGGACCCGACAGCAGAACTGGTTTACCCCTGCCACATCATAACAGACCCATCCCCTTACCCGCACCTGACCTGACTAGCTGATCAGACCAAATGCGGGAGAATATCCCCTCAGGGCTGCGTCATCACTTATTCATTCACAATTTCTCTCCATTTATTTCTGTCACGCACAGCCACTCTTCCTTGCTCAACAGACATCCCTCTCGCATCCAGCGCTCTCTTCACACTGTCCATCCATCCTATTCGTGGTCTTCCTCTCAGCCTTACACCTCTCACATCAGATCTAGTTATCTTTTTCACCAATCGCTCATTATCCATTCTCTCCATATGTCCAAACCATTGCAACACCCTCTGCTCAACTCAACCAGCCATCTCCCGAACAACTCCAGTTCTCCTTCGCACTTCATCATTTCGCACCCGATCCATACGCGTCACTCCACACATACTCCTCAGACATCTCATCTCCATTACATTCAAACTTTTCCTCTCTGCTACACCCATATTCCATGTTTCAGCCCCATATAATGCAGTCGGTACCACAACACCCTCATACAGCCTTCTCTTTACATCCATTCTAAGCGAACGACATTTAAACACTTTTTTCATTCCTCCCAGCACCTTTCCTACTTCATTTATTCTAAACTTCACTTCTGCATCTATTCTTCCATCCACAGCAACATGTGACCCTAGATATTTAAAACAATCTACCTCCTCAAGCAACTCACCATTCAAAACTATATTCATCCCCCTACCATCTATCAACCTCGTACACTTCATCACTTTACTCTTATTCTCATTTACTTTCAATTTCCTCCTTTCACACACCCTTCCAAACTCCTCTACCAACCGTCTCAATCTCTCCTCTGAATCAGTCACCAGTGCAGTATCATCTGCAAACAGCAGCTGCTTCAGATTCCACTCTCCTCCATCAACATTTACCAGACTCAGACCACCTAAAACTCTTGCATTCACCTCCCTTACAACACCATCCATGTAAATATTAAACAACCAAGGCGACATCACACATCCCTGTCGCAGCCCCACTCTCACGGGAAACCAATCACTCACAGCATTTCCCACTCTTACACACGCTCTACTATTTACATAAAAACTTTTCACCCCTTTTAGTAACCTACCATCAAGTCCATACAATCTTAAAACAGTCCACAAAGCCTCCCTATCAATTCTATCATACGCTTTCTCTAAATCCATAAATGCCCAAAACACATCCTTGCCTTTCGCTAAATACTTTTCACACACTTGTCTCACAGGAAACACCTGATCAACGCATCCCCTCCCACTCCTAAAGCCACACTGCTCATCACTAATCACTCCCTCTGTACCCTCTCTAACTCTCATAATTAACACTCTACCATACACCTTACCTACAACACTCAACAGACTTATACCCCTAAAGCTAGTACATTCATACTTATCACCCTTGCCTTTATACAACGGGACCACACAAGCACTTGCCCAGTCAATTGGCACCATACCTTTCTCAAAGTACACATTCAACAATCTTACTAACCAGTCAACAATAGTCACTCCACCACCCTTCAGGCATTCCACAGCACACCCATCCATACCTGCAGCTTTCCCTGTTTTCATCTCCTTTACTGCCTTCTCCACTTCTTCCTTCGTGATCAAAGAATCATTCAACTCTCCCAACACATTTATTCCTTGCACCCTTCCATCCGCCACAATCTCAGCCACCCTTTCCTCCTCTACATTTAACAATCTTTCAAAATACTCTGCCCATCTCTTCCTTACTGCATCCATCTCAATTAACATCCTTCCATCCTCTGGTTTTACTCGTTCTTCCTTCCCAGACTCTCCCTTTCGCACCCTTTTCACCTCCTTCCAAAACATTTTCTTATTCTGCTGAAAATTCTCTGTCAGCCGCCTACCCCACCTCTCATCTGCTGCCACTTTAGCATCACGCACAGCCCTTCTCGCTCTATTCCTCTTCTCCTTATACCTTTCATATGACATCTCATCCTTCCTCTGCAGCCACACTTCATATGCACGTCTCTTCTCTGCCACAGCCATACTTACTTCCTCGCACCACCATTCACTTCCTTTTCTTACACCACCACCCACACGTCTCACACCACACACCTCTTCTGCATGCCCCACCACAGCACTCTTAAACAACTGCCATTCCTCCTCCACGCTGCCATTTTCCCGATCTTTCACTGCGTTTCACTCATCTTTCAATTTCTCCTGATACTCTATCTTTTTCTCTCTTTTATCCAACTCACTCACTTTCAAAACCTCCCTGCCACACCTAACCCTCCTAGCTCTCATCCATCTCTTTCCTACTCTTAACTTTCCCTCCACCAGGTAGTGGTCAGACATACCTCCACCCTCCCCTCTCAGAACTCTCACATCCAACAATCTTCCTATTACATTCCTAGACACAACCACATAGTCCATCAAGGCTCTATCAACAACCCTTCCACCCTCCTGTCTCACCCATGTATACTTATAAATATCTTTCTTCTCAAACAGCGTATTCCCAGTCACCATCTCTCGCTCAACACACATCGCTATCATTCGTTCCCCATTTTCATTTCTTCCAGGCACACCATGCATACCAACTACACCTTCAACTGCTACATTTCCCACTCTAGCATTCAGATCTCCCATCATTACCACATTCAAATTCGCTTCAAAACTCTGCAGACACTCATCAACATCATTCCAGAAAGACTCCCTCTCTTGTTCATCCCTTTCACTACCAGGCCCATATGCACTCACAAACACCCACAACTCACGTTCAAATTTCGCTTTTACCCACATCAGTCTCGATGACACCTCCTTCCATTCAATCACACATTGCTGAACTTCCGGACTCACTAACAAGGCCACACCTTCTCTTGCCCTTCCTCTATCAACACCTGACAATCTTCCATTCACACTTCCAAACATAGATTCCCCCTTCCCTTTCATCTTCGTTTCACTCAAAGCTAACGCATCCAACTTTCTTCTCACAAACATTCTCCCAATCTCCTCCCTTTTAGCCTCAATCGTACTACATCCACGCACATTCATAGACCCAATCTTCAGGGTACGGGGATAACTCCATCCCCCATCCCTTTCTCTGGCCTGTCTCTTTTTAGGAACTACAAAACAGAGGAGGGGTCCCTAGTCCCCTCACCCCGCCCCTTTTAGTCGCCTTTTACGACACGCAGGGAATACGGTGGCAGTATTCTTCCTAACACAACCTGGCCGCAGAGTAGTAGTACCACCCCATAGTGCGGCCAGGTTGTGTCCCCCCCGCCACAGGGGGGGACACAACCCCCGCTAATACAAATACACCAGTCCTGTATGAGACAGCCCTAGCATGTATTCAATATGGATGGTGGGTGTTAGCGCCGAAGTGGTGATATATGGAGGTGTAAGAGGACTACTGGGCCTTGGGATAGATCACTTCCCCCGAGAAATAGGCCCTGAAGCCTTTGCCCAGAGTCGGACACGTAAAAAAAGAATAAATAAATGAAAATAGTGAACTATGCAATATCTGTCTATCATTTATACTTTCCTTCCTTCTGTTTTATTATTCATGATGTGTGTTGCTTTGTTTAAATACTGCACCTACCATTAGATATAAACATCAAAACATCTGGTCCACGTAACGAAGTAAAACAGAGAAGACAATATTCATGTTTTGTATAAAGAGCGACCAGTCACTCATAAACATATTTAATTGGAAATTATGTAGCCTTTCCTGGAGAATGTCGGTGTCGTATTTTTTAACATTTTAATTTGACATATTATGCTTGGGATGTTTATTTAAAACCAAACAAAACCAAAGCTAATATAGTAATGTCAGCCACAACACACCGATATTCACGATGTACCGTCGTTTATTTTATATCCAGTACTAACTTATAGACTCGTCTGACATCCTTGCTATACTGTAGCTTATCTGGCACTGGTTAGCAGGATATCCACCTAATCTGCCATAGTTGGTTTGTTCTCATAATTCAAATATTTTTGTAGTAGTGCATCGTACAGTGACTTGACGTTTTTGGATCATCGTGTTCAGATCAAGTTAATGTACACAGTTTTAACTCTAGTAAGACGATGTAATGTAATCGTCTGCGGACAGCAAGCATAAAGCAGTTAATGATTTACAGTCATCAGAAAGTCAGTGGAGATCGTCTTTTATGACAGGGCGAGTGTATTAAAAAGTAGAGTTCTATTATTGTTGTTGGATAATGAGACTAGTTTTAATATTAAGGCAACGACAGGCCACTCCACAGCTGAACAGAATCTGGCAAAAGAAGCAATAAAAAATTTAAGATAGGAATTTTCGTCAAATTTCTGGCCACCTCATTCAACGCTCACTATATACAACAACGGGCCGCTCCTGTGCTAAATAAATTCCTCTGAAGCTCGCAAGTACTGTGTAAACAATTTAATGGTAACACGAGGAAAAAAGTTTGTAAGTACCAGGACTAAATCATTTATCTACATATCATCATCATCATCATCGTCATTCCAAATCTATTTCCCACGTAAAACAATAAAGTAACATTAGTAATGAAGCTCATATAATCCAAAAAGGTCATTACTAGTGTGTGTGTGTGTGTGTGTGTGTGTGTGTGTGTGTGTGTGTGTGTGCAAATGAAAGATGTATACACAGAATAAAACTGTACTGGTATCTGCTGGACTCTGCCCATACTAATGTGTGTGTTGTTTATAACTTCATAACACTGAATTAAGTTGCCCCAAGGACATACACAAGAATATTAAGGTGTAGGATAACAAATATATCGCTGAGGAAGAATTGTAGCAAAATTTCCGACGGCCACTACATTACGGCATAACATCTCATAGAGGAATGATAATCGTTGAATGGTCAGTGGGCACAGCATTACCCTCTACCTAGTGGAAGGAATTTTGAAGGATCAGGCGACACAGCCAACACATTTTATTTCTACGTGGAGGAACACTAATTCGATGCCAATACTCTGTCCACATTAACCTGGCCCAAAACTGCTATCTCCTCATCTTAAATGCTAATTTGTAATAAGGAATTTACAGTGGAATACGATAACAGTCAAATGCTTTGGAAAGGACGTACAGCCATAGTGTTGTCTTATTTTGCCACTGAACGACATCAAGTCAACACCAAAAGGACGAAAATCTCCGCCAAGTTAAGACTGAGGAAGTATAGTGGGTATAGCACTGGCAGACTAATTCAATGCCCAACATGATGTATATGATATGAAAATGTGATGTTTTATAATCTTATATCTCAGAAAGTGTAAATACAAGACAACAAGTAAAACTGTGTGGAGGATTTAAAAAAAAAGTGGGGGATGGGGGAAGGTCATGGGAACAACAATTATCCATTTTCATCACCTTGGTGGTAGATCAGATAAGGCTGTTTGGTGGTGGTGGTGGTGGTGGTGGAGTGGCGAGATGGCAAAAAGTCGCCTCACAAATAAGAGCTCTGAGAGACAACAGTGAAGGGGGGGGGGGGGAATGACGTTGTGAGTGGCAGGATGGGTGGGTGTGAGACTCAGGCTAATGGGACTGACTTGAGTGTGTTGTGTTGTACTAGTGGATGGAAGAGGAGGGAAAGAGGAAGACTGTGGTTGGGTCATATATGGAAGAAGAGGACGAGTAGGAGGAGACAAATGGATCTCTGCCTATCAACTGCACGAGGGTCATTAAAGTACACACTCAGGATTTGTCAAATTACAATCTTGTCCCTGAATAAACAAACAGGGACAAGGGGGAAACAAACTGAGTCCACCAGTCTGACCGGCCCAAGAATCGAACTTAAGTTCTTTCAGCTGCAAGTTGAACATACTTACCTATGCACTACCGGGTTTGGCCCTTACACGGGGTGAAGGAGAAGAGACTGTGTTGAAGGTAACATTTATAAGAGTTGAAAGGGGGAAAGGAAAATGTGGTGAGGGAATGCGAGGGAATATCTGAGGAGTGTGAGGGATGGAGGGGTGATGAAGGGGGCGGTAGAGTTGGATATAGATATGGAGAGAGAGGGAATAGGTGTACAAAGGGGCAGGCCGTGTGTAGGCATATGACTGGTGAGAGGAAGAGGGAAGTGAAGGGGAGAAAAAGAGGGTGGTGGAGGGGAAGTGAGGGGATTGAGGAGGAGGGAGGGATGATGAAGGAGGTGGTAAGGTGATGGAAGGGAAGGCTATGTAGAAGCATACATGACAGGTGAAAGGGGAATGAAGGCGTGGAAGTGCAAGAAACAGAAGTGAAGAGTGTAGACTATGATGGAGCGTATATGAGAAGTGACGGAGAGGGAGGGGTGATAGAGGAGGCAGGGCGTGTGAGGGAACACATGAGGACTCTGAAGGAAGGTGGTGGTGATGGAGACCCGAGAAGTTGAGGGAGAGGAGGTGTGTGAGGGGATAGGTGGTGGAAGCGGGAAACCATGAGATGTGAGGGGGAGGAGAGGGTGGTGGATGGGTGGGAACGTGAAGGGTGAAGGGAATGAGAGGCAGTGGGGGTGGGTACATTACTTTCTGCTACAGGAGGTTGCTTAGATAAACTGTGAGAGGGAGTCCAGGGGAAGTAGTCAGCACAGGGAAAGTATTCACAAACTTTTACGGTTTGTGTCAGATTCCTTGTTCATACTTTCCTCTGTACGCCTGTATTGCTAAACACTTCACAACCAAAGCTGATGAAAAACACAGTGAAAACATACAACGAAACAGAATAGCTTCTAACAATAACCATCTACTTTGGAGAATTCTCTATCGTAAAACCTGGTTAAGCTTTATAAATCTGGTGCAGGTTTCGTGCTCAGCCTAAACTACCACAGACGACAGCCAGCGACAGTAAACTCCATATTCTGAGTCCTCACCAACCCCACTGTGACGGCCAACAAGGTTAACACTAAACACAGTTCATTTTACTACGCTGTATGTCTGAACGGCTGTGTTGTGTCAACAACAATTTTCTTTTCGTTCGGCCAGCTAAACCTGGCGGAATTATTCGTCCATTTGCGGGCGATGTCCTCAAGATCAACGACAGAATTAGACAATATTGCAACTGTACATCAGATTCATAACACATTTTCATGACCAGCATCGCATTCTAGTGTCAGCCTCTTGCTACAGACCAGCATTCATTGAGGAGATATGGCAGCTTTGGACAAACTATGGCTGACTGAAAGTAACGTAGGTGTATCAGGTGGCTTCACTGATCTCCATCACGTTTATGGTATTTGGTGGTATTTCAGAACATTGAAATATTCCAGATAAATCATCATTCCAGAATAACCATTCCAAAAAGATATAATTCTATACATGAAATCAACAAAAACTAAATAAAAACAGTTACAAAATATTCCAGAAATAACAATTTATAGAAAAAAAAAAAACGTGGATTCACTTCACAATAATAAATACCTGTAGGAGGGAGAGAGAGAGAGAGAGAGAGAGAGAGAGAGAGAGACGGGGGGGGGGGAAGGGAGCGAGGGGCACACAGACAATCAGATACCGGCTGTGTTTTGAAGATAAACTGGTCAGTATATCTTCTCCCAGCAGTGCTCACCACGCTCCCACTCCTGATGGAGAAAACAGTTTGAACAGGCCTAAGTAATGGCAATATGTTGTGTTTATGAAATATTCCTCCCATGTGAATCTCTCCAACCCCCTATATATCAGTGGTAACTGGCCTGCCTTAGCATGTTAATGCCGCAGACAAGCCGCCTCTCACCGTCCTAATGGATGGCTTGTCAAGGATGCGTTTTGTTGGCTGGGTCAGGCTTGGGTGACTCTGATGATGTAAACCGAGTTGTAGTTGTAGGCAACCATTCTCAGGTTGGGGATGTGTGCTAGGTGGTGCTGCTGGGATTGCTAGGGACGATGAATGTGGTGCTAGGACGATGGTGATACTGCTAGGACGAAGGTATTCTAGTTAACTTTGAAGGTTTACTCATACCTCTTTATTACTGAGGTTGTGCTAGGTGGAAGAAAATGTTGCTGGGATTGCCAGGAACGACGACGCAGTGCCGAGATGACGGTGTATGGGGCTGGAATTGTTGTTAGATGCCTAAGGGAGCACTATATCACCTCTTCTTTTGTTGGTCACTAGTGGTGAAAAAATTCTGTTAGCGTTTGGTCTCATAACTGAATACTGTAGCTTTATGCATGTGATTAGAACCTACGAGGGCTGTAGTCTGGACTACGCTGTTCTACAATCAATTATACGCAGGAGTGATAGGACCTAGATAAGCCCTTGTGACTATAATTATTTGTTATAATGCCATGTATCCGCAACAGCAAATATGTAGACGACAGAATGACCAGTGGTGGAATGATAGCTTCAGTAACCCAACACCTGACGTCTATGTCACATATAGTACTCCTTCCCTCGTTCCCACCACCACCACACATCATCTCTGACCGGCTCCATTTTGCTCCCCTGACACTGACCTGAGCTGACCTTACTTAGGCCAGGCCTTCCCTTCATCTGTCACTTCACTTGCCTCGTATAATCCAATGCATAAATTTTGGGTGCTCTCATTCCCCTCTTTAGTTGGCTTTCATTATTTGAAATCATTGTATAAAAACTGTCTAGTTTTACTTCCTCAACCTCTGCCTGTGGCTCTGTTTCTGGTGTATTCCCACTATAAACACATCTTTGTATGTTGGCAAAATTCTTTCCTTTGATTCACTCACTTTATTCCCTATTTAACCTTCCCTATTTCGTTCTTCCCATCAGTATCGCTAGTATTTTCATTCATTCTGTGTGTGTGTGTGTGTGTGTGTGTGTGTGTGTGTGTGTGTGTGTGTGTGTGTGTGTGTGTGTGTGTGTGTGTGTGTGTGTGTGTGTGTGTGTGTGTGTGTGTGTGTGTGTGTGTGTGTGTGTGTGTGTGTGTGTGTGTGTGTGTGTGTGTGTGTGTGTGTGTGTGTGTGTGTGTGTGTGTGTGTGTGTGTGTGTGTGTGTGTGTGTTTCATTCCTTCATTACAAGAGTTTTCCCCTAAGCTGAATGAAGTCACTTGGAGACAACATTATAATATAGGACATCATTATTATGAAGAGATTAATGGAGAATATCTGTAACCTTTTCATTACGAGAGGTTTCCTCCACAAGCTGAATAAAATCGCTTGGAGACAGCAAAAGCCAAATATAGTTATCATCGTACTGAAGAAAACTAATTATTTGTCATCTCTTTGCTACCAGACTTCACTCCTGAGCTACTTTAAACTGTGTGGCAGAAGGAAAAACTGAATGGAAATCATGTCGTAGTAGTGAAGAATTACCCGCAACATAGTCCACCACAGCATACTTTACCCTCATCACAGCATATTGTGGCGTTTGGATTACGCAGCGTCTCTTTCTTACCGATTTATCTGGAACATTAGTTACACCTTCACCCTTCACTACGATTATGTACGAGCTTGCTTTGCTCTAGATATCCTCAGACGAGTTTAGTCAACTGAGGCACAATTTTCTAACTGGAGGCTTAAGATCCTGCCTTCATTGAGATGCAATTTGTTCCATTACTTTATGTGGACTTACAAGCACAACAGTACTTAAAGAAAGTGACATGTAAGAAGGATTTACCATACAATATTACTTTGTAAACGTATTAGGGTATGTTTATTCCAGAGTCTTGCTGAGCCTGTTGTCTGTCACTTTTCAAAGAACGGTAGGGATGATATATGGATGTTGATAATATTTCCTTCATAGGTGTCAAAGTAAATAGTTATATTTACGACCAGTTTTTAAAAATGTCGTGCTCACGCCAGCTTCCTGCTGAGCTTGTTTGTTTAAGACTGGCCAACTGCAATAAAATATGGTATACAGATGCCAGATATACCCTGCCGTAAGGTAAGCATCAGTAATGGTATACTGATGTAGCAGTTTGAGTCAGTGTAATTAAATGTATCGTGACCTGCTGCCTCGTAGATCAAAGGTCGTAATTCAACACCGCGATACTTACAGGGACGGCCCTAACACACAGGTCGTGACTGAGGCTCCTGTGACCCGCACCGATCCTCCTATATCATCACTGGTGCACGCCTGGCAATGCCGGGTACATCCTTCAGAATAACCTGGTAGTATTTGGCTATCACTAAGATCACTAACACTACCAGGGCCACCATTTTTATAGCTTCCCTTATTAACACTATCATCACTACCATGATAATAACCACCATCATATCGCGTCCACTTCCATAACCCCTGCATCATCTGGTTGACCCAATTTACAGGATCCAAGATAGTTTTGCATATGCTTATTTAGGATGCTCAAATCAAGTAGGTCACGTTTATCAGAAAATCCAGATTAACTGATGTGTCTATGCCTGTGGCAACTGGCTTTTAATATAAGGATAAACTGCCCTTCCGCAGATGTGCCTTCATGAGGTTAAATATATATCTGGTATCAACTGTGGTGGCAAATGGCAAATGCCACTCTATATATTAGGCAGCAAATAGATTCTGAAAGGATTTCAGGGAGCAAAATAAGTGGCAGAGCGTTGGGTGGTGCCAGCGTAGGATGGAGATTAACCACTTCCGTCCCTTCAAGGGGCCGGCCTAGAAGCACCAATATTATTAAGTTATTTGCTCGCTTACTTAATTACTTCCATGAGGATATACTTGAAATTAGCCCTTTACATCCTCCTACAGCCTCCAGGCCAGTTACAGGTGCCTTCCTAGGACCCCCCATACACTGTTACCAGGAATCTGAATGATATACAGAGTTTCCTAAGTTGAAACTTAATAAATGCCTTACGATCTTTATGAATAAGGAGCCTGATTGATAGCCTGGCCTATGTAGGGTTGCTTTAGGCCTTTTTGGTCATTTTCTGGGCCAGGAACCCTGTGTATCCGGCACCAAACGGATTGATTTCGTTTTTCATTATGGCTGTGGAACAGACGACTAACATTACATTATAGCTTTGGAATAACAAGTATTATTAATGCAGGTTATACCTAAGCCTGAAATTCACACAGTATCTCCCATGCTGAAGGAAATCGTCTTGGGGTAGGAGCATAATGTGGAACAAAGACGTCCTGGGGTTGAAAGGATTAATTGTGCGAGACTGTGCTGCGAGTAGTAAATGGATAACAGTTTTTGGTTTCTAAGTGTCCAGTGTTTTGTTTTTTTCCCCCAGGAGAGTAAGGGTGAGTTTCTTAAAAAAAAGAATTAAGTTTGAAAATTAAAGAGCAAGTACATGGACATAAAAAGTCAACACTCTGGAAGCCCGTAATTAATGGTAAAGTCTGGTACACCGTAACGTGTAAAATCGTTGCCAACACTTTCAATACACACCCATGCGCCTCATTTGAAAACTGCATCACCTTGGCCAGGTTACAAGTGTGTTGGTGGCCTCGGCGACCCAGAGCACCTCGGCCTCATTCCCACTGGCCCAATATCCAGGGCATAGAAACCTCCCAGGCATCCCTTTCTTACGAGTATCTTTCCTGTGGTTTCATATTATTTGCGTCATGTTTGTGTTTTGGTTGGTATTTTTTGTATATAAGGGGGTCTATACCAAATATTCCTCACCTGTTTATTTCTACATGCATAGCAAGTATTTATGTATTAATGTTCGTCGGTTTTAATGGGCACAGGGGGTTCCGTAGCACCTCGAAGTATATTTCTGCATGATGGTACATCATTACTGTTGTATATGATATTTACGTTAACTGTGTCGTTACAACAATATACAATACTTAGGAGTATAATGCGGTGCAGGTAAACAGTTAAGTAAGAGGCCACGACCCACTGACACCGCCACCTCGTAAACTCAACTCCAGTCACGATGCCAGGCGTTTAAAGGAATGCTTTGCATGTGGTGACAGCAGCCTCTTTCCTGCCTGTCTTCGCCTAAGTACTATTCTACCCTTTCTCTCTTACTCGATCGCACTCAATCTCAGACTATCTCTATTTCTGCCTTCTGTCTCTGTCTTTTGTTTCTGTCTTCTATCTGCCTCTCAGTCCTTCTCAGTCTCTGTCTCCCATTATGCTCCGTCTTTGTCTGCCTGCCTGCCCGTTTGCCTGCCTACCTGTCTCTTTCGCTACCTCTCCCACTGTCTCCGTCTCTGTTTCCCCGGTAATAAGTATTTTTTGCTTGCCTGAGTGTGGGGCTACGATGCTGTGGTGGCTGTATGTTTTTCTTGGGACGCACGCATACTCAAAGTTTAGGATTAAAAACGCAATCTATGGTGAACACACAGTAGGTGGTGTCTTCTTGTATGCCGGCACATGTTTGAGTCCTTTCCGTTCATACTGATAACATTAAAAGGACTCTGATACACATAAATATGGTAATTACAAAGGCTAGAATGTCACACGCATCACTTCACTACAGATATGCCTTCCCCATTCCTACATCTTCAGCACAAAGAACAGTTAATACTGGCTACCACTGTCCCTCTGAGGTGACAGTCTGGTCCTTTAGTGGACTTAACATGCTTTGCTACAGTTACAGTTCCTGAGTGAGTCTTTTCCTTTACTATACTGATCTTAATTCAGAACGAAGTATACAGCATTCTATACCTACTGTTTAACACGTGATCTAGAGAGGACCTGTATATCAGTTGCTGTTTGTTTTGTACTCCTTTGTACTTTGACTTGTACTACGTGACAAGCGTGTGTGGAATCGAGTCAGATAATGGTGGATCCAGAGGAGGGTCCTGGAGGGTTGGACCCCATCCTTTTCAGCGGTCATAACATTTGCAGGCCGCCAGAAGGGAGGACAACTTTTGCCTTCTCATAATACACACACCTAACATGCAAGAAACAATAATCAAAAGGATTATTGACTGGAATAAGCAACGCATTTTTTCCAGAACCTTTTTGTATGATTTTGACATTAATGATAAAGGTTTGTCCTCAGTGGGTCATTAATACTGGCATTCTCTGTCATTAAATCCTGGCGCCGTCCGTGTCCAATCTGCTGTGTGTGGGTCACATGTGGTCGTGTGGTGTAATGAGAGAGTAGACAGGCTGGTGGACGAACCTGCCTTGAAATACACCCCCATGACTCTGACCTCACACTCTTATTAACACAAATTACACCTATAATTAACACCTGCCCCACCCACTAAATTACCTGCATGCCAACCAGCCAACATTACCCCCACAGGTTCACTGATTACTGCGGCTTGTGGCATTGTTACCTGTGTACACATACACCACGTACACTATACACCACGTACACTATATACACATACACCACGTACACTATATACACATACACCACATACACTTTATACACACACACCACGTACACCATATACACATACACTATATACACATACACCACGTAAACTATATACACATACACCACGTACACTATATACACATACACCACGTACACTATATACACATACACCACGTACACTATATACACATACACCACGAACACTATATACACATACACAACGTACATTATGTACACATACACCACGTACACTATATACACATACACCACGTACATTATGTACACATACACCAAGTACATTATATACACACCACGTATGATACATACATACACCACGTACACTATATGCACACACCACGTACACTATATACACACACCACGTACACTATACAGTATACACATACACCACCTACACTATATAAGTTACAGGGAATTTGTGTAACCAGTTATTTCATGAAATCCGTGGGGAATTCGTGAAATGAGTTAAAATTTGGATGTATTAATTAAGGTTAGGTTAATTTAGGCTGCATTTAGGTTAGGCTGGGCAAATCTAAATCGTGTAGGTTAGGCTGGGTTTGGTTAGTTAGGAAAGGTTAGTTTCATTTATATGAATGCTAAGTTATGTCAAGCGTTCATGTAAGTTAACTTAACCTAAACTAACCAAACTAACCAAGTCTTACTTAACCTAAACTTCACCTAGATTATCCCAGCCTAACCTAACTCCAGCCTAACCTAAACTTCACCTAGATTATCCCAGCCTAACCTAACTCCAGCCTAACCTAAACTTCACCTTGATTATCCCAGTCTAACCTAACTCCAGCCTAACCTAAACTTCACCTTGATTATCCCAGCCTAACCTAACTCCAGCCTAACCTAAACTTCACCTAGATTATCCCAGCCTAACCTAACTCCAGCCTAACCTAAACTTCACCTTGATTATCCCAGCCTAACCTAACTCCAGCCTAACCTAAACTTCACCTAGATTATCCCAGCCTAACCTAACTCCAGCCTAACCTAAACTTCACCTAGATTATCATAGCCTGACCTAACTCCAGTCTAACCTAACTCCAGACTAAGCTAAACTTCACCTAGATTATCCCAGCCTAACTTAACTCCAGCCTATGCTAAACTTCACCTAGATTATCCCAGCCTGACCTAACTCCAGCCTAACCTAACCTAACCGCACCCTAAATTAACCTAACCTTAATTAACCCATCCTAATTTAAATTCATTTCACCAATGCCCCAGGAATTTCATGAAATCACTAGTTACACAAATTCCCTGTAACATATACACATACACCACGTAATTGTCACGAAATATAATCTCATTACAGACGACGAACACCGCAAAATTCCCGTTGGATACTCCATGTTAGTTGCCCTGCTTTTGGGAGGTGGTACAATATTTGTGAAGTACCCACCATCCACTTACTTGATGTAGTTCTACCATCTGGTGCTCTGCATTGACATGTTAAACGGTTTCTTATACCCAATGAAACCACTTACTACACCGAGTGGCAACCATATAAGCAAATGAACACCTGGCAGTCTAGTAGGCTGAGGCGCTCCAGTCAGATAGGGCCAGTATGAGTTTACATCTAAGCAATGGATGGGTTTACTGGTTACACGCCACTCAAGAACAAGAGAAGCTGGTCATCCTCGCCTTAACTGTAAGGATCAAAAAGCCTCTCGCTTTTCCCCTTCCTGCACTCTTTGCTTTTCCTCCTCTTCCTTACCCTTGTTTATTCCTCTCCACCCAGTCTCTTCCTTTCCCTCCTCACGGTCTTGGTTTCCCTTCTTCATCTCTTTACTTCCCTTTCCTCCTCATTCTTACCCTTCTTTATTCTTCTCCACCTCTTTTCTCCCCATACTTTCCCTCTCCCTCCTTACGCTCCTGGTTCCCCTTCTCCTTAACCCTCCTTTTCTTC
The DNA here is from genome assembly GCF_032717465.1 of Coenobita brevimanus. Classification (NCBI taxonomy): domain Eukaryota; kingdom Metazoa; phylum Arthropoda; class Malacostraca; order Decapoda; family Coenobitidae; genus Coenobita; species Coenobita brevimanus. The sequence continues at coordinate 20,963,020 of NC_137067.1, read as the reverse complement.
CTCAACTTTACATTTTCCCATCTACCCACATTTTTCCTCCTTTTTTCTCCGTTCTTCTCCCTCCTCACCCTTTTCTATTGCCCTTTCTGTTCAAGCTTTTCTCCCCCCCTCCCCCCGCCTCACCATTTTTCCAGCTGGAAGTGATCTAAAGTGATGAACGGTGAGCAAATGGAGAAACTTTTTATATATTTCTCTCAGCCGAATACAAAATAATATTGGCGGAAAAAAATACCTTAGTTAATCATCACTGCGCGTTCGTTATAGAGAAAGCTTTAAACCCTCTAGTTGCATGGTGATTTTCAGCTTAGCAAAAATCACCTGGCGTTAGCACAAAATATAAGGGCTATTTTAATCCCGCAGTGTTAGATAAAGGAAGATTAAATTCAATCATCGTCTTGTAACTGGATATTCAGCCACTGTGTTCCTTGTCTGTATATATAACTCTCTCCTTCCCCGTTCTCGCTAATTTTTTTCTAAGATTCCCTGGCAGGCTGATTCATTTCAGTTAGAATCGTGCTCTGGTCGACGATTTGCTGTACTTATAACGTCTTATTACGACATAGCATTTTATTTGTAGTATTTTAAAATAAACAAGGAATGGATAAATGACATACGAAAGGAATTTAACGGCCACATAAAGAGATTATATTTGCTAACGAAGGGGTGCTGGAAAACCTCCCAAGCCAACAAGAAAACAGCCTTTACATTGCATTATACTCGTTACTCAAATACTAGTTCTCAAGTTCGTATTTTTAGCCACCCGTCGAACTGTACAGCAAATGTTCAACTTTTCATTCCATGTCTCACTCACATGCTGGCTCTGTACTGTATTGCTCAATGATAGTTCCTCACCAGCTTACTAAGTGTCTGATGGTGTAATCAGACTGCGATACCAAAGTTGGGTACAGAGTCCTAATATTTTAACCATCTAATGACTTCTCAGCTCTACCCGATCTATCTAAGCACATCCTTACACTGCCACATCTGTTATGCTTCTTTTGCTGCATCCATTCCTTCACTAATATGAAAAATCATCCTTAGGTATCGTACGTTATTGCCTTAGTTAACCCCTTCACTATAATGGCACACTCCTAAGCTGATGAACATCGCCTGGCAGCAGCAAGAATATACTACAAAAAGACGTCATCTGATAGAAGGAGTAATGGGAAGCAATATTTAGTCACATGGGAGCAAAACAATGAATATTATGCTGACCAACAACAATCTTTACGATGATAAACCTTTACTTACACATCATTACGTACCAACCGAATAATACTTTATGCTTTATATTACTGCTTTATCTCCTCGCCTCTGGTAACAGCGCCATGTCTTGCCGTCCATTATATTAACCTGATGCCTAATAAATTACACGGTTTGGCTAATTTTCTTTATCTTGCCACCGCTATGGATCGGCATTACGTCTGCTATATGCTGACCAGTGTGCAAACTACACATTATACCTCACCGGGAACCTGTCGGCGATGAGGTTTATCAAGCATATAAACTCTCCGGCTTTTATGACCCACTCAGTTGAATGAAATCATTTGGTACTGACAGGAGTAAAATACTTGAGAGGCTGGGAATAAGAGAGTTGAATAATATTGCAGGATCAACAAGTCTCCGTGGCAGTTTACTACTAAAAGTCAGTACACTATAGGACATAAATGTAAGACCATAAAGGCCGTAATATGAGGCTTCGCCAAAGTCTACGAAAGTTAAGCAACTTGCGTCCGAAAAACCTTAGAGCAGTGGTTCTAAACTCGTTTCAGGCCACGGACCACCAGCCCAAGTAAAAAAAAAAAATATCGTGGACCATTTCATTTTTGAGTAATGATAAATACAGCATAGATAACAAACATTTTGGTTTGAAAAATATTTCTTAAATAGGAATAATACAATAAAATGAATGGTCAACTATTTATTTTGATAATTTTTTTTGTACTACATTTTCAATAAATTTAAAAATATATGCACCAATGTCCAGTTTAATAACAAGTATAGTGAACGTCCTGTGGACCACCAGTTGAGAAACACTGCCTTGGAGAGTGGTAATAGCCAGGGCCCCTCTAGGAGATGCTCAGTCATCTAAAAAATATAATATAGTAGTAATCCCTTCATTTCAATATTCACTCTAGTCTGATTGTAAAACGCTTAGCAGACATATGAGCGAAGACAACAGTATAAACATTATCATACACAGTTTAAGACAAAGGGGGTTTACAAATACAGAACCTGTTGTTTGGTCCCCTGGCGTCCGGCACACACACTACCGCACCATATCATTAGAACACTGTGTTGGTGCAGGAATACTAAGTAGTCGTAGGTGGTGACCAACCGTATACATAAACTTTCGTACACTAACGTTATATTTTAGATGAAATGTTTGTACAGTTATCTCCAGCCACACAGTAATCTAACTTTTTACAAAGTACAATAATAAGATAATACACAGAAAAATTCATTATAATATTCGACTGCTATGGAGACTCTGTTATCCCAAAAAGTTATTAACAACCTTTATGGATACGGCCTCGGGTCTCGTGTCCTGCCTGTTTAAGCTAAGTCACTGCCAAGAGTGGCTTCAGTACAACCGCTGACTAACATTTATGTAACTAGATCCCCGAACCGGTTGGGTGTGTGTTGTGAGAGTGTGGCGCATCTACCTTATGCCTCGATATTCGGGTTGATAATTATTTAGTGTGTGTTCCTCCGGATTATTACCGTACCCTAAATTCTCTCCTCCCTTTCACCCTGCTACTCTCCCTAAATTCTCTCTTCTCTTTCACCCTCCCGCTACCTCAGTGTCTCGTCGAAAGAGGGAGGGGGAGGCCGAGGATGAGATGGAGGGATGGGGTGGAGAGGTATATGAGAGAGGGGGGTGTGAGCTGGGAGCAGGGGAGTGAAATGGCGGGGGACAGGGCGACTTGGAGGCGATTTGTTTGTGGCCACCCCAAACGGGATTGAGGCGTCTGGCAATAGATAGATAGATAGATAGTCTTGTCGACTCTTCCCTGACAATCACTCCTTTCTATTCTTACGGCAAGAATACTACACCATCGTAGCCAGGTGGTTAACGAGCTGTGTGAGGAGATTAATTGTAAAGGAAGAGATGCTAGATAACCTTCTCAGCCAACTTCTAAGCCAAATGCAGTCCTTGGATACCCATTTTACGCCTCACTCAACTGTTGGTTCTCCAGTTATTATTTTTACTGTCGCTTAGTTGCTATTTTTCCGTTTTTTTTTTTCTTCCTATCTCTCACTGAACTGCTCATTCGGGACTTCTGATTTATACTTCCATATAAATTATTGCTTTTGCACCAGCTTATTAAAAACCTGATACCGTAATCTGATAACTAAGATAAACTGCTGATCTATTATAACCGTCTAATGATTCGTCAGATCTCTCACAACCCGTTAGATAATCAGTACCCCCTAATCCTTTTTTTTTCCCCCACTCCCTACAGCATCTCACACTGTCTCACCCTAGACGCCTTACGCTGCGTTAGGGCAAGCGGGATGTAAGTATATACGAGCTTGATGGTGATGATTATGCAGCTAAACAACAATAACCTCAGTGATGATAAACATCCTTCCTGCACGTTTGTAATACCTGTGTGGTCTTACCGTATATTATTTTTTCTTTGTCCACTAACCTGGTCTATAACTTCTATATGTCCATCTTGAACTGTCAACTGGAACAAGAAATTTTCATTAGAATATATGGTGCTAATAACGAAAAAGAGCTAAAGAAAAGGTATAGAGCCGTAGTACTGCCTCATTATTCCATTCAACAACATCAAATAAATTGTAGGAGTCCATTGTAGAAAGTATGGAGCGTATTCTAACGTGAAACCTTGAAAACCTTGCTTTAGATTTCTAACGATGTGCGTATCATTATCAGCTCAGCTACAGCTTTAGTAATTTCCATGATGACATTTTGGTGCTTAATTTGGCGCTTTTTGGTTTGTTCCAGCAGTATGCTGACGAAATGGGCGAAAATGCATTTAAATAAGACTTTTAGTTGTCAAACAGCTTCCCGACGATGGGAGTAGGTCCACCGTAACTTTAATAACTTCCGAGAAAACCCAGTTTTGGTACTGAAGTTGGCGCTTTCTGGCTTTGTTTAGCGATATGGTGGAGAAAAGCTGCTTAAGTAACAACCACTACTGTCCCTATAGCTTTACAACGATGTGCGCAGGTTCAGTGTAGCTTCATCCTCTTCAGTGATGTTTCACTGTTTCCTCCGTACTTACAGACCATTATAATCAGCTGAGGGTGGGGCAACAGGCGGTAAATGGTTAAATTGACTTTCTTTCCCCCGTCACAACAGATATTCTCTCTAAACTAAAGAAAATCGTTGGCAGGATGCAAGAATGACACAGAGACGTCATTGTACAGAAGGGGTTAATTTCAGAGATAAATTTCTGGTGGTGTGCTTTACTGTATAGAAGGTCCCCCCACCTACTCAGTCACTAACCACCAACCATCAAACTACATGCAGTATAGTGTTCTTGTTGGCTTGGCTCACTTGAACACCAAGCTGCAGAAGAAGGCCAATCACCAAGGTATGGTGAAGAAACTATGGCCTGCTGCCGATAAATTGCATGGCCCGGCTAATTTCCTTCATCTCCCGACTACTATGGACCAGCATTACATCCGCTTAATGTTGCTCCGTGTCCAAGTGCCACATTATACCTGGTCGAGGAACCTGTTGTGTGGTCCCCTGGCGGCCGCAACACACACTACCGCACCGCAGCATTACAACACTGTGCTGGGCCAGGAATCCTAAATACCAGCCCAAGGTACGCACCCTTATTCATACTGGGTCTTGGTTAATTTTCATGATAAATAAATTTCTATATCAATTATTTGTAATCAAGGAAAATTCAAACTGGGTCTTGGATAATTTCTATTATACAGAAATTTCCATCGCAGTTAATTATAATCAGGAATATTTAATTGTAATCGGCGGAATTTTTTAACGTATTCTATCACCTTAATATTCAACCTGGTTTGGTCATAAAGTGCTCGGTAGATGTTGGAGTCAAGAAAAAAAAATATATATGAAAATCAGGTAAGCCTTTTGCTTGGTTTAGGTTTAATAAAGTTTATGAATGCGGTCCGTCATCTCGTTTTCTACATAATTTAAGCGAAGCAAGTGGTCATAATGTCTTCAGTAAATCCATCAACTTGGAGGTAACTACAGATCCCCGAGCCTGCTGGATGTATGTTGCGAGGGTGTGGCGCATCTGTCTCATTATTCAATGTTTCCTTTGATATTTACTGTTAAATCTGGAATACATCAAGGAGCCTTTGTCTTCCTGTTGCTTCTTACGGTACCTCTAACTCACTCGTTCCTCCCTTTCATTCTCCATCTCTCCCAGCCTTACTTTTCAGTCTCTTCAACGCCTGTATCTTTTTTCTTCCTACTCTACAGTATTTCATCTTTCTTCAAGATGTTCTCACTCCACTTCTTTGCATTTAATAATCCTCCTTCTCTCCTCTTTATCATTTTCATTTCTAAATCGGTCTTATTTTCCTCCTCCCTTCCTCTCGCCCTCTCTCCGTCTCGCTCTTGCCCTCTCTCTCATCCACCTCATCTCAGTCAGTCTCATCCCACCCTTGTTTTTTTTTTTTAATGTTCGTGCTGTTCCCGTTCCTCCATTTTATCTATCTTCACTTCTCAGCTTCTTGCTGTTTCTTCTGATCCGTCTGTTTCACCCCCCCCCCTCTCTCTCTCTCTCTCACACACACACACACACACACACACACACACACACACACACACACACAACTGTAGAGTCTGTGCACACATAACCTCCCACACAATGTTTTCTTGTATAAGCTCAGCTCAAACCATCCAGCAGTTTCTTCACCACACAGTGCCTCTCCAACCATCCTTCTAAAAGCCTGTACAGCGTCCCTCCACACACACTACTACCCGGTACACACAACGTAAGCGTCACCCGGCAGTCTAAGTGATCATTATCCCTCAGCATATTAGGCGGTCACAGTCACTCCAAACCACCTCCTTATTTATCTGAGGCGAGGCAGAACAATCCACCCACACAGCCTAAACGGCAAGTCGCTCCTTACCTGAGTATAATACCATAACGGCAGTAAAAATGTAATGGTTATGATTTCTGTCCTCATCAGGAATAAAACTGTTAAAACTCTTCATGTCCTGAAAGCGTTATTGGAAACTTTTTAGCCATCAGTTGACGACAGGTGACTCGTAAACTCACTAAAATAATATGGCTCCAGTAAAACTAGAAAGATTCAATTTCCTGCCTAAGTGAAATGGTTAGCTGACAGTGCTTTTCATCTCTGTAAGTGATTTTGTATGCTGGTGAAAATAACCTGGTTGGTAACAAGAACAAAGTATTTATTATTCCTGTCGTCGTCACGGGGTTAAACATACACTCATATTAGCACAGACACGCATAAACTGCTAAGTTTATGTATGTTAACTCTTCGACAAGATAAATTTTAACTTGTATTTTTTTTATGCAGTCAGACACTGTTCTTTGGATGTGGAGTGCAATTTTGTAAATAATAAACATAGGCTCCTAAAGGCTCTCACAAGCACGCATTAAAATACATTAGTTTGTATATCCCATTTACATACCAAAGTTTGTATATGTATACGTTAATACTTATACATACATGTGTCAACAGGCAGTTCAGTTCACTATATGTTTTTTATTCCCCAGACACCAGCAGAAGTGATCACAACTGCGACACAACTCCTTGAATCCTCTGGTGGGGTTTTCAGTTTATTCAGCTTAGGAGAGAGTTATCAATCCAGACGAGTTAGAAGCAGCCTTCAGTCCCTTCAGTACGAGGCGATAAGTCAAAGGTGAATAAAACTGAATGTAGCAAGGATAAAACAAAAAACTTTCTAGAAGTGAAAGAATGATGCTTGTAAATAATTTTATAAAAAATGTAGCAATATTACTTTTGTACTTACCCTGTTGCGAGGGAGGAGCAACCTGTTAGATCTCTTAAAGAAGTAAAGAAAAATCTTGCGAATTATTTTAACCATTGAAAGTAAAAGAATTGCATGTGGTACCGCAAAAATCACCCGTAAAAACGCTTCCTTGGAGTCTTAAGCATAGATTGTTTTTTTTAAGTGGCCAGCAATTTACCATTCCTTATATGCTAACATATTTTTACAGAACGAACGCTTAGGAGTCCCTTGGTAGAAAAATACTTTTTTTTTTTTTTTTAATCTATTTTCCTTACTGTTGGTTTCTGCAGACGATTTATGCCTGCCCGCATGTGAGATTTTTGCAGGTAGAGGGGACAGACATAGCGTTCATTAACCCTTTCACTACAAGAGGTTCTTCCTTAGCTGAAGAAAGTCGTTTGACGTTAGGAAGATGAAATATAAACGTGTCATCGCTCTAAAATGTCTATTCTCTTTACACCAACGAGGTCTTATTTACTGTATTGCAGGAAAGGGAACACTGTTCAAGCTGGAGGGGTTACAATCAGGGTTCATTAACCATGTCATTAAAAAAGGTCATTCCCTAGCCGAAGAAATTCAGAAAAAAAAAAAATAAATAAGCAGGCAAGTGCAGAAAAAAAAATACGTTCTCAAGTTGAAGTGGTAAAGTATGTTGTAAAAAACTACCAACAGTTAAGCATTCTTACATGTATATGCTTTACACTCCCTCTTTTGTCTTTCTTTCCTTCATTCTTTCCTTTCCCATCTGCCTGTGGGTGACTCTACATTGAATGACAAGCCTAATGGTTTCCTGTACACCAGGAAACCATTTAGTACGCTGGGTGGCAACCATATAATCAAATTATGGCGCCTGGTGGTTTAGTGGGTAATTACAGCGCTCCAATCGGATTGAACCGGTGAAGGTTTATATCCAAGGGAAGGTTGGGGTTATTGGTTACGTAATGCCACTCAGGGATGAGTGAGGCTGGTCACTCTCATCTTAAATGTCAGGACCAACTTGCCAAGCCCCGGGCTCCTACGCTCCTCATCGGGCAACGTAGGATTGGATGATGGATGGATGGATGGACATGTATATGGTGATTTTATTCTTAAAAGGCAAACGTACCAGTCCCGTGGTGAGCCTGGGTGGACCTGGGGGAAGGAATTCCTAATCCCTTCAGTTATACGTATTTTATCGTGTATTCTTGATAACTGAAAATTTTATTTACCTTTGGGGAGACATTTCACAGTGGGGGGGCTTGATGGAGACAGTTTCTAGTCCCTTCACCGCAAAAGGTTTCCTCAAAATTAAATGTAACAATAACAGCATCCTGTGACTGAACGGGTTAACTCCTTAATACTATAACGTCTGGTTCATTCCTGCTGCCAACAGACGATTTTATTCACCTTACAAGTTCATCCCACTAGGAGGTTAATGTAGGCTACGGGGACACCTTTCCAACAGGAGAGGAATTTTCAGTCCTTTCCCTCTATTATGTACGGGTGTTTCTACCGTACCATGATGTCTTTTTTAATTCATTGATATCGCCACATGGTTTTACATACAGTAAATGAGACTGTTGGCAATGGAGGTGCTCGTACCTTACCTCCTTCACTGCGATCTTTCTTTGATTTCGGTAAAATTAACTGTAGGGAATAAAGGAAAAAATGCTCTCATTGTTTCGAACTTCCCTCTCTGATATGCGACCTCAGTGACAATGGTTTTCAATAATTTCAGGTCGCAAGTTTCGGATGAGATCTGCACTTCGTTTTTGCTGCAAACCCACCCACCCAGTCTCTCTCTCTCTCTCTCTCTCTCTCTCTCTCCCCCTGCCTCATACTGTTTACCTCTCTGCCTATCTTCATGGCTTCTTTTGTCTTTGTCTCTCCCTCTCCCCCTCCTCATTTCCTTTGTCTCGGTCTCTCCTTCCCTCCCCTTCTTTCATACCCTCTCCCTCCCTTCCCTTTCCCTCACTTCCCTCCCCCCCCACACACACAGCGACTAAGAAGCAAACCCCGACATCCTGCCACACTGGGTGAGCAACACAGACACAGTGTCACTAATGCGCTTGTCAACACCTCGCCTGTGTGTTCCTGTGTTGTCTGAGGCCCAGTGTGGTGCGTCAGTCAGGATGTGACAGGGAGGGGCTCGCCGCCACACCTTACTTCTTGTGCATTGTTCTTTACCCAAATGATTCATCAATGTTCTTGATATGTAAGCACCGGCAAGTAGGACAATTCCGGACGTGTGGACCTATTGCAAACAGCTTTCCTTTTCTTCATTATTCAGATATAAAAATTTTATGATTTCAATATGGAAAGGCTCCATACACTTGAATTTTGCCTGTAATTTTCCACTTACTTTGACAATCTGACCCAGGAGATTGCAACAAACAACACTGATAAAATAACATTGACTGATTCATTATTATAAGTGTCATTTACCTCGGATGCACAATATTAATTTCAGTCTATGGAGTGATAAGCAGTAGTAGTGGGAGGACTTTTGTTGCTGTTAGCACACTGAAAAAAATATATATATACTGTTTTCAGATGCAGATACGAAACCTGTAACGTAACGTACCGGTACCTCTTGTATGCATTTCTTCTTCATATTTCTCATCAGCCTTAGGATGTCAAGCGTATCAGCACTAGGCCACTATGTCAGGTGTACTCTGCGATCTCTTGTCAGTTATGATAACCAGCCTTCAACTAAGCATGAACTACAGGAGCATGACTAATGTATTTACACTACTCTTCATCCTATTACGCTCACTGTGATAAGCTCTATCATTAATCTGAAATGTGATAATTTTCTTATACAATGAACTTTAAAAATGAGAGACTACAAGATTTCTGCCACTCTCGGTACTCGATCAGACTCATCATAAACCTCCCACCTAAAAGGGGCCACGTAAGTCTTGATTCACTCCACCTGTCCAACACTCAGCCTATTTAGCGGAGGCTGAGGGCGGTGCGGAGAGACTGAGGCAGGTAATGAAGACCAAGAGGCTCACATCCATCCACAGGCAACAAATCTCCTCTTAGTCCAGCAGAAGTATGGCCAAAATACCGACCTACATCCCTGGCAGCTGACACATAGAAAACACTCTGAGAGATTGGAACTGTTTCTCACTCCGACTCCAGTACTCTGACACTACACCACCAGGCTTAGGTGTATGAGAGAGAGAGAGAGAGAGAGAGAGAGAGAGAGAGAGAGAGAGAGAGAGAGAGAGAGAGAGAGAAAATGAACAGTGCAATAGGTCACATTAATATTCATGTTCTCGAAAATAAAGACGAGGAAATGAGTAACTGCAGAAAAGCGTGTGAGAAATCAAGAGCTGCTATTCTCCAGTACTATTTGGTGGGGACTTATAACAGTAAGAATGTGGGGGTAGTTCATTTGCATTCACGAGTGATGGTGAAGGAGTGGCAGGATGCGTGAGAACGTGAGTGGGCCGGCGTGAGAAAGTGTGATAGCCGGGTGTGAAAAAGGTGTGGAGATGGTAAAAGGGGGGTGTTGCAAGTGTGAAAAAAAAAAAAAAAAAAAGAGTGCAGAAGCGTCTAAAAGTGTGAAAGAGTGTTGGGAAGTGTGGTAAATGAGACAGAGTGAGAGGGTGGGAAAAAGATTTGGAAGAATGTGGGGAATGAGAGAGTAACAACAGGAAGAGTAAAATGGTGTGGTAAGTGTGGGAAAATGTACTGGGATAGTGTGGAAAATAAAAGAGTGAGGAAGTGATGGATGAGATGGAGGGATGAGATGGAGGGATGACGTGGAGAGATATGTGAGAGAGGTGTGTGTGAGCTGGGAGCAGGACAGTGAAATGGCCGAGGACAGGGAGACATGGAGGCGATATGTTTGTGGCTACTCCTTATGGGATTAAGGCGTCTGGCAATAGATAGATAGAGGAAGTGAAGAAAGGTATGTTAAGAGCAACATTTGTTTTGGGGGAAATATAGGAGATTCGAAGGAGTAAGTGAGGGACAAGCGTGAAATGGTGTTGCAAGAGAGTAAACAACGAGGGAATGTGGATTTGAGGGAGGATGAAATGATGATAAATGAGAATGAATGTCGGAAGAGGTCGAAATAGTGGAAAAGAAAGTGAGAGGATGTAGGGAAGTTGAGGAGTGGAAAAAGTGAGAAAAGATGTTGGTGGATGAATACTGAGAGATTTTTAGCGTTAAAGTTTTGTCAGAACGAATACAGATGAATGAACTGGATGGTTTAAGAAGATGCATTGGAATGTGTATGGGTTGGTATAAGAAGGCTAAAGGAACAGGGAAGTGTTAGGAAATATGAAAGTATGATATTATAATATGAACGAGAGTTGGAATGAAAAATTAGCATGAGAATGAGAGCTGTAAGTCAAACTATTATGAGAATAATTCTCTAAATTTTAGTTTGAAAGCAAGAGTAGTATGAAAGCGTGATATTAATATGAGAGTATGGTGAGTATGAGTGGAATATTAGTTTGGGGATAAGATTACTATGAAAGAAAGATATTATGTATGACAGTAAGATCAGACTTAAGTCAGAACAAGAGTGACACCTATGGGTCTCAGATTAAGTACCAGGCACCAGCAGACATTCCCCAAGATCTCAGACATGAAGCTAATTACAAGGAAGGAACTTTTCAGATTCTAACAGCTATCCCTGTTTATTTTCTCTCAGTTACGGATGGGCCAAGTCTAGAAAATTTATTCTACACTACTAGGGGCTAAGTCGGCCCATGTTTCAACAACCTGAGCTCTGAAGACAGCAGCTCTATAGAACAGTTCCACCAGTCAGGCTGCAGTGAATTCAGCAGGGACGACGAGAGTCAAGGCATATTGGAAACACATGGTAATGCAGCTGGGCTGTTTCCCCACAGGATCCCTTTTTCATAATTAAAAACAGTGTCCTCTAGTACGTATGACGCCTCCAAAACAGTCAAGATGGGCTATATCTGGAGGCAAAAGGAACAAAAACAGAACACTTGGACAAGAACTGGCTTCTTCATCGTGGCCTACCTCAGGGCGAAGTTTATTTCCAAATCAATGCCCACTCAAGTGGGCATTAATTCGGTTGGAGTCAAAGGGTGGAGTCAAAGGCTTTTCGTCTCATTAACTCTCCTTCTCTTACTGACTCCCTTCAACCTCTGTCTCTTCGTCGCACTGTTGCATCTTTATCTCTTTTCTATCGCTACTTTAATGGTCACTGCTCCTCTGAACTGTCTGCATGCATTCCTCCACCTCTACGACGGGCGCGTCGCACCTGTCTAGCAGCAAACTCTCATCCCTTTTCTGTTGAACTCTCTAATGCAAGAGTTAACCGTTACTCCCAGTCCTTCATTTATGCAACAGGTCAACTCTGGAACTGTCTCCCTCTGTCTGTATTTCATGCTTACTATAATCTCCAGTCTTTCAAACGCAGTGTGTCCAGGCATCTCGAAACGATCAGACCTTGAATTTGGCTCTCGTATTTTGTTTTTCTCTTGGAAGGAACAATAATTGCAGGCTCGCGGCCTTTGGTTCCTTCTTCCTCGCATAAAAAAAAAAAAAAAGTGTCCACAAGACGCCACTGAATAGGATTAACCATAATTATTGGGGCTTACCTCAAAGCCACAGTTCACCTAACAACTCTCCATCAGGCACGAATGGAAAGGACTCTTATTCTTGTCCAGCTGCTATTGTGTCTATAACCTTAAGTCTGTCTTAGGGGTAATCTTCCGTTCTCAGACCTAGCAATGGAGTTTAGAGACAAGCAAGGTACCCTGAACTTTGAATCCCCAAAGAAATGATGGCAGTCCAATGAACATACCGCAAGCTGACACCTACACACCGCTGGCGATCTTCTCACCTACCTTTCAGACTCCTGGTCATCCTCCTTTCGAGACTTTGGCGAAAACTTTGCCATTGCACTTGACATCTCAAACGCTTTCGGTCGAGTCTAGCATAAATCTTTAGTTTCCAAGCTGCCCTCTCACGGTTTCTATCCTTCTATCTGTGCCTTCATCTATAGCTTCCTTTCTGGTCGTTCTATAGCCGCTGTTGTAGACGGCCACCGTTCTTTTCCTAGATCTATCAATAGTGGTGTTCCTCAGGGCTCTGTCCTATCACCATCTCTTTTCCTTTCATTCATCAATGACTTTCTCAGCTGTACATCTAACCCTATCCAATCATACGCTGATGACTACACCCTTCACCTTTCCATTCGATTCCCGCAACGTCCATCTCAGCAGTTACTTTAACAAACAAGGGATGAGGCTATGGCACACCTAATGTCTGATTTGGCTCGTATCTCTGACTTGGTTAAAAGTAATCTGTTTTTTTTTAATGCATCAAAGACTCAGTTTTTACACCTATCAACCCGACAAAATATTCCACAGGTATACCAACTTATGTTTAATAATATTCAGATCAATCCTGCATCATCCTTGAACAAGCTTGGGGTTTCATTTACTAGGGACTTATCTTGGAAAGATCATATTACATCTCTTGTAAAATATGCTTCCAAGAGATTAGGTGTGCTAAGCCGACTCCGTTCCTTCTTTACCCCTGCACAATTGTTGACTCTATACAGGGGTTTTATCTGCCCCTGTTTAGGGTACGACTCTCATGTGTGGGGAGACTCCTCACATACAGCTCTTCTCAATAGGGTGGAGTCAAAGGCTTTTCATCTCATTAACTCCCCTCCTCTTACCGACTCCCTTCAACCTCTGTCTCTTCATCGCACTGTTGCATCTTTATCTCTTTTCTATCGCTGCTTCAATGGTCACTGCTCCTCTGAACTGTCTGCATGCATTCCTCCACCTCTACAACGGGCGCGCAGCACCTATCTAGCAGCAAACTCTCATCCCTTTTCTTAACAACTCTCTAATGCAAGAGTTAACCGTTACTCCCAGTCCTTCATTTATGCAACAGGTCAACTCTGGAACTGTCTCCCTCTGTCTGTATTTCCTGCTTCCTATGATCTCCAGTCTTTCAAAAGCGGTGTGCCCAGGCATCTCGAAATGATCGGATCTTGAATTTGGCTCTCTCTTCTGTGTTGTTTTTCTCTTGGAAGGAACAATAACTGCGGGCAGCGGCCTTTGGTTCCTTCTTCCCCGCATAAAAAAAAAAAAAAATCATATATAGTGGCCACTCTATTAACACTCGCTAACTATGGAACTGTATCCAGTTCTATAGAACCTACCTATAGAACTGTACCCAGTGGTACATAAACCCACACTGGTTTATTTATATATACCTCTATATATAATCAGTGCCTAATGCATGGGTCTGGTAGGGTGGATAATTATCTGGTTACACCCTTCTCTTAATAAAAACATACACAAACCTAGTCTCCATTAAATGCATGCTATCTGTCCACCTACACTACTGTCTTATCTAGATGTAAAGCTGTCTGTGTACCTCTTCAAAGACACTAAACCCCAAAGTTATCATAGTTCAATGAAAAAGCAGGATTAGACCAGGAATAATTAGGATATGAGAAAACCAGTGCTAGATCGATGAAACTGAAAAATCGTGTGAGGGAGCGTGAGACTGTGAACCCGAGGAGAGAAGCTATCGTGGTGATTAGTCAGGGAAGATTATCTGGGAATGGCATACAAAGCATGTTATGAAACACGGCCCAGAGATGCAAATGTACTTTCTAAGCCTCTTAAGGTCCAGTTGGATGGAGAGCTTGCACAACGATGCCATCATATACACACCCTTAACGTAGATTTCTTTGCTGTTATCACGTTTGGAGGCACCAGAAATAAAAATGACATCACGTGCTTGCTCTTAATTTAGCTTTCCTTGCTACTGTTACTTCTGTTTAATTCATACAGGGCAAGACGCGACTGTCAGCTGAATAAATACGTCGTAGTGATGGCAAGAATAAGATAGTTTCCGTGTGGTCACCCTTGATTTAGCTTTTCTTGCCACTATAACTTTGGCTTAAGACTTTCACCCTGTATTATTCCCAGCACAACGAAATGTGAAGAGGAATACAGCTCTTGACAAATTTACTTTCTAGGCAACATAAGCGTCACATACTACCACCACTCGCTCACAAACAGCTTAAAATGAAAATACACTCCGTTACTCGCGGCGTTACTTTAACCCTCAGAGAGGAAACTAAACTCATGGAAACCCTGTGCTCGTAGCAAAAGTGTAGTAATTAAGATATCTTTCGTCGGAAAAATAAAACACACGGTCTCCGTTATCCAATGTTGGCTGAAATATACCGTCAAAAGTATTCCCAGTTACTTTAACCTACTGACGATGATAGAAAGACTAACTTTCATTCTTGCTACCACAGACGATTAGATTCAGCTCACGCGTGGCCTTTCGTCATTTAACTGTTAACTATACAACCATCAGGTGGTAGCAAGAACGAAATGGTTAGCTCATGTCCTAAATACCTGATTAATACTTTGATAATGGGACGCCAACCCTAACCTGAATTTAATTCTCTAATTGAACAAGAGATAAAATTTACACATGTCATGTCTTGGATGATTTACTTGTTACTATTTCAGTCTTCAGAGGTTGAAAGCCATTCTTATGCTGAATAGTATCATCTAGCAGATGCAAAAATAGGCATGACACCCCGCGTCCTAGAAGTACAGTTTCGCTCCAGGAGATAACTGCTCAGCTAAAAACCGCAGCCATCGCGGCACAAAAGGACGTTTCATTAAGCGGTGCTGAGGCCTGATTACCGCCATGCATCATCCTCACACCAGGTCGTGACTCGGGTACCATCCCAACACTCAAACCCACACCCACACCCATCCACCTCTCCTCAATCCCCCACCCCCTTACACACATCCACCCCTCTTCACCCAACCCCCTAGCCACGCCGCCTCACACAAAGCACATACCACAGATTACGCTTTCTTTGGGGCTTTAAGAAGAACCTACTGTCGATTTCTGGATGTGGCTGACCCCATTTTACGTCACGTTGTCTTGTGATAAATGGTTGAGTATACTTCCCTCTATATTTCTTTCTCTGTTAAGATCCAAGCTGAATGGTTTTATGTGAGTCGTGAGACCTTATGTACGTGAGAGCAATGAATGATTACTTGCTTGTCGTTCTTTTTTCCCCTAAGAGAAATGTATAAATTAAGCCATGGCCACACCCATACTGACCAACCTACAACGCCCATATTCATGGATGTACGAGTATTACCCCCACCCTGCCTCACCAACCACCACCATTCCCACCCACTCCTCTCCACCCTTCCCACCCTTTTTCCACCCTCCCACATCGAACTTCTGTGACTTGGATCTTCCCACCGCCAACACTGCCCCTCATACCAAACCTAACTTCACAGGGTGTAGGCTACTCACCCTACTTTGCCCAACCACCTACCACACTCTATGCCCACTCCACACCACACGATCCATTTTTTATGCCCACCTTTGACTTGCACCTTACCGGCATACCTGTACCAGCCAGCTTGACAACATGTACTTCTTTACACATGACCCACCACTCATCATCATCATCATCATCATCATCACCACTTTACCGGCATACCTGTAACACCCAGCTTGACAACATATACCCCTTTACACATGCCCCACCGCTCATCATCATCATCATCGTCATCATCATCACTCTGGTCCGACCCTGGCAAGGCTCTGTCTATTGCAAAGGGGCGCCGGATATCTACACAGAATATGTACGGCACTGTCTCTGTAGAACGACCCAAAGAAGCAGTTGCTTACCTGTTGTTGACAGGTCTACTCGGCCAGAGAGACCGAGGTTAAACAACAAGAACAACAACCATCATCACTGGCACCAATACCACCACCAAAACCACCACCTCCATCATCATCACCACTGCAGCTATTACCACTACCATCACTACTACACACTGTCACTATCATCACTAACACCACTGCTACACACACACACACACACACCATCATTATCACTACCACTATCCCCACTATCACTATCACTATACACTATCACTATCATCATCACTACCACCACCACTGTTACACAGCCACCATCATCATCACAACCAATATCACAACTACCATCACCACTACAGACTATCACCATCACTACAACCATCATTACTATCAGAATTGTACACCGTCATCATCACAATTACCATTATGATCACTACACACACTCACAAGCATTACTACCACCATTATTACCCCATCATCATCACAATTACTACCACCACCACAACACATTATTACCATTATTACTACCATCATGAGCACTACACATTACCACCACCACCGCCACTACCACAATTACCACTACCACCATCACTACAAACTTTATCATCACAGCCACCATCACTAGAAGTTATATCACCACCACCACCACCTCCACCACTATTACACACCGTCGCAACCATCACCACTACCACTATCACCAGCATCACTATCACCACGACTGCCACCACTATTACACTGCCATCATCATCAAAACTGCTAACATCACCACTACACACTATTACCACCATCACAACCACCATCATCACCACTACACATTATCATTACCATCACCACTACACATTATCACTACCATCACCACGACCATTATCGCCACTGCCACCACTACGACACATCACAATCACCACTAACACCATCACCACTAATATCATAATTAATACTACCTCTGCCATAATCACCACTACCGCAGTCACTACTATCGACAACACCACTACCATCACCACCAATAATATCATCACCACTATCACCATCACTGACCACCACTTTCATTTCTATCGCCATCACCACCACCACCACCACCACCACCACTACCATCATTACAATCACCATCACATACTACCACCATGTACCACTAGCACAACTACCACCATCACACACTACCACTACCACCATCACCACCATCACCAAACACTGTCACCACCACACACCACCACCAAGAAGAGAGACGTCATCGTACTGAAGGAAGGTTGCTGAAAAAATTTCTGAAGGGGCTTTCGCACATTCAGGAGTTGGACGAAGAGTTGCCAAGAGTTCAGACTCCTCGTGGATTCTTGTCAATTTTGCCAAGAATCCAGGGACTGGATTCACTAAGCATTTAAGGTGCCGGATCTCCTAACGGTGCGTAAAGATACGGTGCTGAGGCAGAATCAGTCATTCACTAAGCATGGGCGCCGCCATCTTGCACCAAGATCTGGCGCCTGAAGTTAAGCGCTTGGGGGACATACCTTAATCTACATCACAACCCAGAGTCAGTGTGTTTATCAAGTATGCAACTTCTCGGCCTATCGTTTGCCTTTGTCCCTCTTCACTTCTAATCAACGTCGTAAAAGAAGAAATTGAACAGACATAAAGATAAAAGATGTGCCATAATCGTTTTTAGTGCTGCGAATAACTCTGGCAATACTTATTTCTTTGCAAGGTAATATGAATGTGTCAAAAATAAACATGCCACCGGGAAAGCCTCCACTGGGGCCGCTTGGGCAGTCAGCTGCTGCTGTTTACTGTACAACGATGGGGCTTGTGGCTATGAATTTAGCTCACCGACATTTACGTCGAGAGAGAAGGTTCAGAGACCCATTTGTCCCTCTCCATGTGCCTGATGAGCATTTGCAACGGTGTTATTGGTTTCCACGACATGAAATCAGACTTTTGGCAGTTCATGGTTGATAATGGATGTGCTAAACAATGACGGTTTGATATACTAAGGTGATTAAACCTATATGAAGACAATAACTTTATATCAGACATGGCAGTGGAATTAAGGTGTTAAGTAAACCTAACCAACAATACCCAAACAAAGCCTATGCGATACAAACCATTTCATGCATCAATATACTGGATAAGGTAACAAGGAAAATCAAAAGGAATGACTTCTTTAACAATATGAATGCTCAACATGAGACCAAAGCAAAATTATTACTGATTTATGGGATCAATTTTATCCTTTGGGATATAAGAAGTTTTTCTAAGGTAACTGCTTACAATACCAAATGATTCTTAGTCATTAATGCCCAAAACATAACCCACCTCCCTCCGCCCCAAAAAATGAAATGACTTCTTAGTTTTAGACTTTTATGATCAAGCTAACCAAAGTGTTATAATCAAACCCTACCTCTACCAGTAACGCCTCATGAATGGATTAGGTTTGTTTGATATGGTAGTTAGAACAAACAGCTTACATCCTCACAGGCACTATGTAACTAACAACAGAAATATGCATTTTTTTTTTTTTATACTTAAAGTTTTCTTTGCCTGCCTCATTGCCTTGGCTGCCTTCCCCTAACTTGTGACCTGAAATCACGAAATTTCTTCCTCACTTCATTGCTCTCCCTGTTCACTCTGCTAACACTATTCACCCTATAGGTAATAGTTTCCCATGCTAGCATCTTTGCTTTCTTTGAAATGTTTGTGTCTAGTGAGGAAAAAATTGTTTTGGTTTTGGAGACTTCATTAATCAAAACTAAGAGGGTAAATATTTCCATTATTGTCGTTTCCTTTTTTTTTTTTTTTCATGATAGTTTTTTTTTAGTTCATCTGAGTGTTTTAAGGCCTCATTTGATGTGCAAATGAATAATAACCATAACATGACTATGACAATATGATCGGAAATATTAGTAATTGTGGAAGGAAACAGCCTACCCTAAGTGTTTAACTAAACCTAACCTAACCTACCTTAACTGTACCTAATAATTTATTCAGCCGAACCCAACCTAACCTAACCTAATCTAACCTAACCCAACCCAGCCTAAACTAACCTAACCCAGCATCCAGTTGGGAAGTTGGGAAACGAAATCCTCCTTTCAATGTGTTGAGCAAGATTCGGTAATATTCATTTGCACACATTAACACACATACAGGCATACACTGTATGATAGCACAAATCCACTGGGTATGGTAAGATTGCGCGCTAAAGAACCGGCTAGTAAAGAAATACGACTGAGAGTTCGTCACTTGAAAGGTTAGGACGTTTCTCGTTTTGTTCTGTTGGACTTGGAGTTTTTATTTCCACTATATATTTCGCTAAAAGAACTTATGCGAGTTAGTTTCTGATGTCATTTCCTTCTGTTGGGTTGAGGACTGTTGTGTGTGTCGTGCATGCTCTCCCCTCTGTGCTTGTGTTTACATTAGGGAGACTAACAGCTGATATGAGGGTTCGCTCCATGATTGGTTGATCATGACAAAGCCTCACTTGTAAGATTCTCTGTCATTGGCTGAGCAGAAATCAGCTGGTGACGGCCGATTTAAGGCACGTACAACTTACGACCGGGGTACAGTGCCGTAAAAAATCTTAGTGAATACCAAACTCTGGTGAGAGATACGGCGCCACAGGAGTGCGTAATCTGAGGTGCAAGATCTTGCTCAGGCACCTGAAATTACGACCATGTTAGTGAATCCAGCCCCAGCAATCTAGGAGTGCGCCAGGTGGGCGCTACAAGTGGCTACGCATAACTTACGCATTGCTACAAGTTCCCTTGGCGGCGCTGTGAGTAGCTAAGCGTCACTACGCATTGATGAACCAAATGGTCCGTAAAGGTCTACGAGTACCCATAATTAGCTAAGAGTAGCTAGGAGTAGCTAGGACCCCCACTAGAGTAGTTACGAGTGCCCTACGACCATCAAGAATTTGATGCGAGTCTGTCAGTTGTGTCGGGCGAAAAAACAAAAGATTACAGGATGTGATGTAGGTGGACTACTCACTCAATAGCGAGCTTGCATTCATCATAGACCTACGTATCCCCAACGACCATGGTCGGAGGTGCCTACGAATTGAAACTACAGAAGCTGCAGGTGGATTTGGCATGTGAAGCGGCCGACATCAGTGTGGCAATATGTAGGCTGTTACTTGACAAGAAGAAAAGGAAGCAAAAGAAAAGAACCCTTTGGAGCAGGTTATGCTTGCTACAACGTCTTATGTACGGTCAGTGAGAGAAACTTATTGATTAGTTGAAATTAGAGGACTCCCATAGCTTCAGGAATTTTCTTCGAGTGGATGACAACATGTTCATGGAACTGCTGGAAAGGGTTGGTTCCCGTATCGAGAAGCAGGACACCTTCAGGGGGAAGTCATAGTTACCTGGGTTGAGGTTTGCCATCACTCTACGCTACCTGGCGACTGGAGATAGCTACAAAACCCTTTACTATGGCTTCAGAGTGGCCCACAATACCATCTCACTTTTCATTCCCGAGACCTGTGAGGCCATCATTGCAGAGTTCCTGAAGGATGTTGTGGCCTGCCCCACAACGCTGGAACAGTGGAAGGAGGTGGCTTCCCTTTTCTCCAACAAATGGAATTTCCACCATTCAGTCGGTGCCTTGGATTGCAAGCATATTGCAATCACATGCCCCCAGTGGTGCAGCCCAATGCTACAACTACAAGGGATTCCACTCCATTGTGCTCTTGGTGTTGGTGGATGCGGACTACAAATTCTTGTACGTTGATGTTGGTACAAATGGATGTTCTTCCTACGCTGGAATTGTCTCTTCCACTGCATTCAGTGAAGCTCCGGAAATTAACACCCTTGGCCTGCCTGAACCTGAGCCTCTCCCTGGTTATGACACACCTGTACCATTCTTCG